>NC_047138.1:197500-497500 GCF_009829125.3 Periophthalmus magnuspinnatus
CACATTATATACAGGTTAGAGTTATCACATTATGTACAGGTTAGAGTTATCACATTATGGACAGGTTAGAGTTATCACATTATGGACAGGTTAGAGTTATCACATTATGGACAGGTTAGAGTTATCACATTATGTACAGGTTAGAGTTATCACGTTATGGACAGGTTAGAGTTATCACATTATGTACAGGTTAGAGTTAGAGTTATCACATTGTATACAGGTTAGAGTTATCACATTATGTAGAGGTTAGATTTATCACATTATATACATGTTGTAGTTATCACATTATGTACAGGTTAGAGTTATCACATTATATACATGTTAGAGTTCTCACATTATATACAGGTTAGAGTTATCACATTATGTACAGGTTAGAGTTATCACATTATGTACAGGTTAGAGTTATCACATTATGTACAGGTTAGAGTTATCACATTATGTACAGGTTAGAGTTATAACATTATGTACAGGTTAGAGTTATCACATTATGTACAGGTTAGAGTTATCACATTATGTACAGGTTAGAGTTATCACATTATGTACAGGTTAGAGTTATCACATTATGTACAGGTTACAGTTATCACATTATGTACAGGTTAGAGTTATCACATTATATACATGTTATAGTTATCACATTATGTAGAGGTTACAGTTATCACATTATGTACATGTTAGAGTTATCACATTATGTACAGGTTAGAGTTATCACATTATGTACAGGTTAGAGTTATCACATTATGTACAGGTTAGAGTTATCACATTATGGACATGTTAGAGTTATCACATTATATACAGGTTAGAGTTCTCACATTATATACAGGTTAGAGTTATCACATTATGGACAGGTTAGAGTTATCTGATTATATATATGTTAGAGTTATCACATTATATACAGGTTAGAGTTATCACATTATGGACAGGTTAGAGTTATCACATTATATATATGTTAGAGTTATCACATTATATACAGGTTATAGTTATCACATTATGTAGAGGTTAGAGTTATCACATTATGTAGAGGTTAGAGTTATCACATTATGTACAGGTTAGAGTTATCACATTATGTAGAGGTTAGAGTTATCACATTATGTACAGGTTAGAGTTATCACATTATGTACAGGTTAGAGTTATCACATTATGTACAGGTTAGAGTTAGAGTTATCACATTATGTACATGTTATAGTTATCACATTATGTAGAGGTTAGAGTTCTCACATTATATACAGGTTAGTGTTATCACATTATGGACAGGGTAGAGTTATCACATTATATATATGTTAGAGTTATCACATTATATACAGGTTAGAGTTATCACATTATGGAGAGGTTAGAGTTATCACATTATATACATGTTATAGTTATCACATTATATACATGTTATAGTTATCACATTATGTAGAGGTTAGAGTTATCACATTATGTACAGGTTAGAGTTATCACATTATATACATGTTATAGTTATCACATTTTGTAGAGGTTAGAGTTATCACATTATGTACAGGTTAGAGTTATCACATTATATACAGGTTAGAGTTATCACATTATGGACAGGTTAGAGTTATCACATTATGTACAGGTTAGAGTTATCACATTATATACAGGTTAGTGTTATCACATTATGTAGAGGTTAGAGTTATCACATTATGTACAGGTTAGAGTTAGAGTTATCACATTATGTACATGTTATAGTTATCACATTATGAGAGGTTAGAGTTATCACATTATATACAGGTTAGAGTTATCACATTATATACATGTTAGAGTTATCACATTATGGACAGGTTAGAGTTCTCACATTATATACATGTTATAGTTCTCACATTATGTAGAGGCTAGAGTTGTCACATTATATACAGGTTAGAGTTATCACATTATATACATGTTAGAGTTATCACATTATGGACAGGTTAGAGTTCTCACATTATATACATGTTATAGTTATCACATTATGTAGAGGCTAGAGTTATCACATTATATACAGGTTAGAGTTATCACATTATATACATGTTAGAGTTATCACATTATGGACAGGTTAGAGTTCTCACATTATATACATGTTATAGTTCTCACATTATGTAGAGGCTAGAGTTGTCACATTATATACAGGTTAGAGTTATCACATTATATACAGGTTAGAGTTATCACATTATATACATGTTAGAGTTATCACATTATGGACAGGTTAGAGTTCTCACATTATATACATGTTATAGTTATCACATTATGTAGAGGCTAGAGTTATCACATTATATACAGGTTAGAGTTATCACATTATATACAGGTTAGAGTTATCACATTATATACATGTTAGAGTTAGAGTTCTCACATTATGGACAGGTTAGAGTTATCACATTATGGACAGGTTAGAGTTATCACATTATATACATGTTATAGTTATCACATTATGTAGAGGTAATAGTTATCACATTATGTACAGGTTAGAGACACTTTCACGACCTTTGCACGGGACAGTAGCCTCTTCGGTCCATCTGGTATAAGATGTGCTCTCTGATCCCTGTAGGCCCGGCCCGGCTCAGTTCATGAGGGTAGATTTGGTTGGGTGTGGTTGGAGTGCAGTTATTGTTCATTTTATGTATACTAAAGAATTAAGTGTCACTCAATCCTGCGGTTATTACAAAGAAACAAAAATCTACAGTCTGCTGCTGCGCCTGGATCCACGCCGTTGAAATCCTCTGACTCACCTCTTAAACAGCTCAGCTTATAAGTCAAACCCCGCCCTCAGTAGGTGTGGTGTTTATAAGTCAAACCCCGCCCTCAGCAGGTGTGGTGTTTATAAGTCAAACCCCGCCCTCAGTAGGTGTGGTGTTTATAAGTCAAACCCCGCCCTCAGTAGGTGTGGTGTTTATAAGTCAAACCCCGCCCTCAGCAGGTGTGGTGTTTATAGGTCAAACCCCGCTGATGGATTCAAAATATATATTCAAGTTATATTATGTTATCTCACTGTTCATTTTAAAGGTACTGCAGGTACTGTAATGTAACTGTAGTTACTATAATCATTATATTCATTTCAACTATGTAAACTATGTAATCTGCACTAATGTTTGTTCTTGAGTCTTGCAGAAAATGTCTTTTGAAACTTGCAGGATCCCACGGGAAGAAGGTTACTCTGAAACCCTGAAACAGAAACATCTTGGGAATGACCTTTGGAAATGCAAAAACAAAATATATTACTCTGTGAATCTCGTCATATGTTTTTACACTGCTGGCAAAGTATGTAAAGTATGTCCCCCATCCCTTGAGAATGCATTTGTAACTAGGGTCCCTAACTAAATAAAAGGAGGAGAAAGACGGTGGAGACTTCAGAAAGGAGGGTGGTTGTAAACTGAAGGTTTTGCCTCTCCGCTCTTTCTCCTCAATATTGAGACAAAATAATCTCTCTTGTCTTCTCTTCTCTTTTGAACTGTAATATAGGTTAAAAAGGTGAACCTATCAACTTGGTCCTTCGAGCGGCTCAGCCAGAAACACCAGTACAGCAAGGTCAAGCCGAGATAGAGGGAGCAGTAGCGGGAGGGGAGCAGCAAGTGCCCCCGCCCCCGTATCACCCGTATCAAGAGGCAACAGAGCTAGTACACCAGATGAGAACTACACAAACTAGAAGCTAGTCAAAAGATCAACAGGCTTATGACCAAGAAAAAACACAGGAAGGAAAAATACTAGTTGATCTACAAGCTGCATTAGGGTGCGGACGCACCTTGCCAAAAGTTACTCTACTAGTTAATGGGGTACAAATTTCTTTCTTGTGTGATATTGGTGCGTGCAAAACCACCATGAAAACTAAAGTCCCACATATGACACACAGTGGGGAGTCAATGACTGTAAAAGCAGTAAATGGAGAAATTACACATGTTTCACTGACAAAACCTGTCATGATACAAGATCCGAAGGGAAAGACAATAAAACTAGCTGTATTGTATTTCCCTGATTGCCTGTTAAATTTGTTGGGTCGTGATGAAGTTCAGACCAACAACTTATATGTTATTCACCCAGATGATGAGGAAGAACTGTTTCCCTGACATGCGTTAGAACTTACACAAGAGGAAGAGGCCATATTAAGTGACGTACCACAGTGTTTGTGGTCAAAAGGGCCATCTGATGTAGGTCTGATTAAAGGGGTAATACCAGTAACAATTAGACCCAAATCTGAATACAGACCTTGTGTGAAACAGTATAAATTAAAACCTGATGCTATAGAGGGGATTAAACCAGAAATAGAAAGCTTAAAACAAGCAGGGGTAATAGTGGAGTGTGATGATTCACCTTGTAATAGTCCAATATTTCCTGTGAAGAAACAAGCACCATCTACAGGATGGAGAATGGTACAGGACCTACAAGCTGTAAATAATGCAGTAATTGAGTGAGCACCGTGTGTGCCAGATCCACACACACTACTGAATTCACTCAGATCAGATGCTGAGGTATTTACAGTTGTAGACATTAGTAATGCTTTCTTCTCTGTGCCTATAGATAAAGATAGTCAATTCTGGTTTGCATTTACTTTTGAGGGACAATATACTCACAGGCTATGTCGGCTAACCTAGCAAAATTTAACCCACCTAAAGGAAGCCAAGTACTTCTGTACGTGGATGACATACGTTTGGCTTCCCCAGATAGAAAATCATGTGAAATTGATTCAATTGCTCTACTAAAATTCCTAGCAGAAAATGGCCATAAAGTGAGTAAAAATAAGCTTCAACTTTGCAAAAATACAGTGAAGTATTTAGGACATAGTTTAAGTGCTGGAGGCCGTACAATAGTAGCAGGATGTAAAGAGGCTATACTTAAAGCACCAAAACCTCAAACAAAGAAACAAATGATGTCATTTCTAGGATTAACTAATTACTGTAGACAATGAATAGCTAATTATGCTGAAATCACCCATCCATTGAGTAAAATGATGTATGATGTGACAATAAATATGCATGACAAACTACAATGGACAGAGGAGAGTGAAAAAGCATTTACAGAAGTAAAACAGGCCTTAGTTTCTAGTGCTGTGTTAGCACTTCCTGACTATGACAAACCTTTTGTGCAAATGGTAGACGTCATTTTATGACGTCAGTGGAGGTTCCACCGAATTTTAACACAAAAACATGGGGATAAGCTCAGACCAGTGGCATTTTACTCCTCCAAATTAGACACTAGTGATACTTTTCCATACATTAGTACTACCAGAAGGAAAACCTATTTTACCAAAATATGCAGCAATTTTGACACATGGTGTCTCACATGTATCAACAGTGGGGATGGTAAAGCATATAGGTCAAATATATCGGCAGGTAGGCAGGCAGAGCTCCTAACCTTAGCCAAAACCGAATCCAATCTACTGGTAACAATAAATAATATAAAGAATAATTTAACTAATAATGGTCAAGAATGTTGGATGTTTTTGCTGAGACCTCATGTATCACGGATAGATCCTATTTACAAATTAATTATATGTGAAATGTTACAAACCCCTGAACCGGTTCTGAGTCCCTAGCAACAGTAACCTTTACTAAAGAACAAGTGTTCAATATGGCAACTGGTGTATCTGATTTTGGAAACAATTGGCTAACAATGATAGAACAGGCATCTAAGTACGTTAATAAAGACTGTGTTGCTTGTACGGGACCCAGACCGCTTTTGAGAATGGTACCAACACCTCCTGAGTTAACAGTGCAATGTGTGGAGGATATCTTAACTAAAACATTACCAGAGGCAGAGTGCGCAGAGTGGGATGCAGTTTACCCACTAACTAAACCTGAAAAACACAAACCAATATTTGAGGCCAAATTGCCAAAAGGAAATTACACCTGTATCCAACGCTCAAATTCGGTAACGAATGTTTTAGGTAATATTGATGGAAATCTATGTGAAAAAAATCTGACTACAAATAAAGCACTACCCAGAATGCACAGTGACATCTACTGGTACTGTGGAGGGAGGATACTTAGAGCAAATATGCCAAATGAATTTACTGGAGTATGCGCTCTAGTTAATCTGATAATACCTATAGAAGTAATGTCAATAGAACAAGAACAATTAGTAGCATTGACTAAGCAAAACCCAATTGAAATTGAAAACCATGCCAAAAGACCTAAAAGAGAATACAAGGGACGTTGGGGAGAAAATTACCCGACTTATATTGATGAGAATTGGAGTGCCCAGAGGGGTTCCTGATGAATATAAATTAGTTAATCAAATTGCCACAGGATTTGAAAACATTCCTTTAATAGCCGCTATAATTCCAATCACTCCCAATAAAAACGTAGACAGAATCAACTACATCCACTACAAAAATTGGGAAACTACACACAGGAGGGGTTTGAAGCAGTGCACGAGCAATTAAGCGCCACCTCACTTATGGCTTTCCAAAACCGCATAGCTGTTGACATGCTCCTGGCAGAACGGGGTGGAGTTTGTTCTGTTATTGGGGCCAGCTGTTGCGTGGTCATCCCTAACAATACCGCTGCAGACGGAAGCCTGACTAGAGCTATAGGCAGCCTGCGTGCGATGAACAGACGCTTAAAGGAGCAGTCTGGGTTGAGTACCCCCTTCTGGGATGACTGGCTAAGGGGGTTTGGGCGCTGCAGAGCACTGGTCTCATCGGTTCTAGTATCAATTGCTGTGTTTGTAGCTATTTTAACCTTGTGTGGATGCTGTTGTATTCCTTGTCTTCGTTCCCTGATCAATAGGTTAATAACCGCTGCCATCTCCTCCGCACCTGAGGACAAAGGGGTGCAGATGTACCTATTGGAGGGCAGTGATGACGAGAACCCTGAAGGAGCACTTCCAAATCACAGTTCGATAAACAGGAGGGAATGATGGATTCAAAATATATATTCAAGTTATATGATGTTATCTCACTGTTCATTTTAAAGGTACTGCAGGTACTGTAATGTAACTGTAGTTACTATAATCATTATATTCATTTCAACTATGTAAACTATGTAATCTGCACTAATGTTTGTTCTTGAGTCTTGCAGAAAATGTCTTTTGAAACTTGCAGGATCCCACGGGAAGAAGGTTACTCTGAAACCCTGAAACAGAAACATCTTGGGAATGACCTTTGGAAATGCAAAAACAAAATATATTACTCTGTGAATCTCGTCATATGTTTTTACACTGCTGGCAAAGTATGTAAAGTATGTCCCCCATCCCTTGAGAATGCATTTGTAACTAGGGTCCCTAACTAAATAAAAGGAGGAGAAAGACGGTGGAGACTTCAGAAAGGAGGGTGGTTGTAAACTGAAGGTTTTGCCTCTCCATTCTTTCTCCTCAATATTGAGACAAAATAATCTCTCTTGTCTTCTCTTCTCTTTTGAACTGTAATATAGGTTAAAAAGGTGAACCTATCACCCGCCCCCAGTAGGTGTGGTGTTTATAAGTCAAAACCAGTTCAGTGTGATTCCTGATACATTCCTTCAGTCTTCTCTATTTAAACATCCACATTCCGCTGAGGAGAAGCTGTTGCATGAAGGCACTGAGGAGCTGCATGGAGGTGCTGAGGAGGAGCTGCATGGAGGTGCTGAGGAGGAGCTGCGTGGAGGTGCTGAGGAGGAGCTGCATGTAAATTGTCCCTCTAAATATTTACCACAATCAATCACAAAACAAACACAACTGAGCTCAACAGTCGATGTAAAAAAATAAGTAAAAAACAGGAAGTCATAAGATCCTCTTTGTTTTAAAGCTTTTTGGATGTTAATGTAAGTCATTGTTAGAATGACCCTGTATATTTCCACGTGCAGCTTTGAAGTTTTCATTTGAATATTGTGTTTTGATCATAGAAAATGATTCAAATTTATGGAACAACACACAATGTTATTTATTTGACTCGTGAGTTCCTGCTGTTTTGAATCAAAGTGTGTATCAGGGATTAATAATAATAATAATACATTTTATTTATAGGGCGCCTTTCTGGGCACTCAAGGTCACCTTACATACAATATATACATATACAGACAGTTAAAATCAGCATTTATGAACATACAGTTAAAAGCATTCAGATAAAAAACATTGAAAAAGGACAGGGCAGGTGTGGATTATAAAGAACATGTCAGTCTGAACACGTGGGTTTGAGGTTGGATTTGAAGTGTGAGAGTGTGTCAGTGTTGCGGAGGTCAGGGGGGAGAGAGTTCCAGAGCTGGGGAGCAGAGCGGCTGAAGGCTCTGCTCCCCACGGTGACGAGCCGGGCTGAGGGAACAGAGAGATGGAGAGAGGAAGAGGAGCGGAGAGAGCGAGTGGGTGTGGCAATATGGAGGAGGTCTGAGAGGTGTGGAGGTGCGAGGTTATGGATGAGGTCTGAATGTGTGGAGCAGGATTTTATATTGGATGCTGTGTGAGATGGGGAGCCAATGAGAGAGGCCTGTTCATCATAGTTTCACTTCAACTATGAGAGACAGAATGGAGGGAAAGAATCCAGAAAATCAATGCTTCAGATTGATTCATTTACTCCATGACGCCATCTGGAGGTCAACGTGTACAATTATCTCATTTCCATTACAGCACCATCATGTAGAAAAATGTACTTCAAAACATGTGATAGGACCACCATGAAATGCAGTTTTACAAATAGGAATGCTTGTGTAACTTTGTAGTAGAGTTTGTAAATAAATGAGAATAAAACATTGATATGTTTCTTTGGTTTTTATTCAAAAAAATACGTTTTTCCCAAGTGGCTGGACTGAGGTGGTTCTGTTTTTTTGTAAGGATTTCCCCTGCATTAGAGAAAATCCTCTCACTGTAAAGTTGTTTTGTGTGTGTGTTGTCCCAGGACTACAGATGGAAATTAGCCATGAGCTACAATCTGGTACAAACATATTAGCCACTGTGCTTAATGTAATTGTACACTGTCCTAATAAACCAATAAATGAAATGACATGGCACAGATGATGCTGGTGTTGAAAGTGACAGTCAGTTTGTATAAAGTAGGGAAATTCTTCTCCTGCTGTTTCCAATACTGCAGTGGATCTTCCCGTCTGTCTATGTTCAGCTCGGCCAAGTATTTCTGAACTTGGGGTTTTGCCTTTTCGAACGGATTCATCCAAGCGATGCCACAGTTTGCTCCCTGAGAGAGTAAAACAGTCACTATATAAAAGAAGTAACATTCATGTACCACATACAATACCTCCTGTTTGTGGCTGTGAAGCTTCAGATGGAGATGATGCTGGAGCTGAAGTTGGTGCTGGAGCTGAAGTTGGTGCTGGAGCTGAAGTTGGTGCTGGAGCTGAAGTTGGTGCTGGAGCTGAAGTTGGTGCTGGAGCTGAAGTTGGTGCTGGAGCTGAAGTTGGTGCTGGAGCTGATGTTGGTGCTGGAGCTGATGTTGGTGCTGGAGCTGATGTTGGTGCTGGAGCTGATGTTGGTGCTGGAGCTGATGTTGGTGCTGGAGCTGATGATGTTGAAGCTGTTACTGAGGGAGAAGTGCGTCTTATTACAGAAGCACATTCTGAAGTAAGTCTTCTCTCTGCTTCTGCAGCTTTATGTGGACTAAGGAAACTGAGTTTTTAAAATCTGGGCCCAACATGGTGCTCAGTGATAGGATACTTTGAGATTGCAAATAAAACAGTTTTTCTTTGAATTGTTTTTTCAGACACCCCACTAATGTGATTCCCTCTGGAGTGACATCATTTGTTCTTCTTCCAGTGCAGTATGAAGCATGGTCAGCATTGGTATGACTTTAGACCCAGACACACACTTTTCCTCTGATAACTCAATGGTTGCATCATTGAATGGTGCCAGAACCTTTAATGAATCAGAAATTATGTGAAGCTGATGGGAGGAGAGAGGAGAAATGTCCGTACTCAAGCCAACCAGGGCAGCAGCAACTGGCTCCCTTTCCTGAAAAAGTCTCTGCAACATGTTGTCAGAACTATTCCATCCTGTTTCCACTTCTTGGAGAAGTTTTAGAGTTGGCCAACCCATTTGGCTTTGAACCTGTGAAAGTCTCTCCTACAAGTGGAGCAAAAGTATTATTATTACTAATATTATGCACACATACACATGAATGTGATGGAGAGACAAAGATGAAAAAGAAACTACCTTTGCTGTAGTGCTGCTCTTAAAGTACCCAACGATCCTCCTGCCTTTGTGTCTTATTTCTGAGAGCGTATCATTCATAGAAAGTGCTTTTTTGACAGATTCAAAGTATGTGCCACACAGATGGCATGCTTAAGTCCCATCTCTTGTGCACACGCAGCCATATTGGCAGCTCCGTCTGTGACTGAGCAGGTGACCTTGTTACTGATGTCCCACTGTAGAAGATGTTTTTTTACACAGCAGCCAAATTCAATGCAGTGTGATGGAAGTGTGTGACACCCAGAACAACAGAATTCAACTTAGTGTTTTCGTCAACAAAATGGGCAGTGACGGCGAGGAATGCTTCAGTTTTTATGGAGGTCCACATGTCAGATGTTAAGCTCACAGCAGATGATGCACTCACAGTGGCTTTTGCCTTCTCCTTGTTTTCATTATATTTCTTATCCACCATAGCTTTCAGGGCCTAAAAAATGAAAAAAATGAGAGCAATAAGTACAATTAACAAGCAATCGAACAATTACTTGTAGTTGATTTAAATTCACACCTGGCGTGGGAGAACATAAGATGGGCTGCATGATTTTACACATTTTTGGAACCCACTCCCCTCTACAGTGGAGAACGGGAGGCAGTCTTCCACAGCCATAGCAATTAATGCTTCAGTGAGATCAGTCTTCTCTCCTGAAAAAGACTAAATAATTACTTGAAGAGAACAGCTTAACTACAAACAGTTCAAATGACCTTGTTACCTCATATGTGAAGTACAAAGTTATATATTGACTATATATATATATATATTTCTTACTTTTCTCTGACAGTGACACAGTATATTGTGTATTGCACTCAAATACCAGAGCTTGAACCACCTGCCATGCTGTCCTGATGGCTCTAATGTGCCTCATTGCTGAGGTGTTTCCATTATACCCCAGCTCCCTCCAACACAAGAGACACTTCACCTGTGGCTACAAGCCCAAGCTCAAAACCTTTATAGTACGTGAGCAATGTGTCATTTTGCACACCTCTTGTGTGACTATACGAGTTAAGCAATAGTGATTTTCTACATTGTGAAATTAATAAGATTTTCTTTATATATTTCTTATAGGACAAACCTTATTGACAGTAATGAGGTCAAAGTACTCCCAAACCGGGGAGAACTTTCTTCTTTTTGGTGCTGGTTCCATCTTCGATTTGGAAAGACTTGCAAATGCAGTCAGACAACACAAAATGTTTGGGGGACTTCATTTGCTGAGGCTTTTATGCTTCAAATGACACACGGCATCCCCCAAACCAGCGAACCACTTCCTGAATCAGTCACGTGCCTCAGGACGGTTCAAGCGTCATCACTGACGTCACCAAATACTTATTTTACCAAGGAATTTACCAATTAATCCATTAAAAATCCTACCGTGCGATGTCCTGGATTCTTTTTCTCCATTCTGTGTCTCATAGTTGAAGTTAAACTATGATGAATTTTCTATAACGTCACTTTACGGAACGCGGCCCCGCCTCCTCTCTGACGTCAGCTGGTTTACAGTAAAAGGAGAGCCGCGGCTGCGCGCGCTCGTGTGCGTGTCACTTCCTCATACTCCTGGGTTGAACACTACAGGACAGTAGTTTTGTGCACCTGAGGTGGGACTGTGACAGGTTTGTGCTCCAGGGTCTATCCAAGGATCCATTCACAGCTCTGTGTGTCTGACAGTTTCCTCAACACAAAGTCAAATAAAACGAAAATGGCGATGCGCTGCTGTGGACTGATCACACCTGAGAAGCAAGCAGGTATGGGACAAACTAAAATAAAGTTCTAATTCTATTTCTTCTTTTTCTTTTTCTTTATCTTTTTCTTTTTTCTTCTTCTTATTGTTCTTATTATTCTTATTATTATCCTTCTTCTTCTTCTTCTTCTTCTTACTATTATTATTATTTTTATTATTATTATTATTATTATTATTATTATTCTTAGGCCTGAGCCTGGGACTACTTGATTTTTGCCGGAAAATGGCAAAAATCAATTAGTAAACATGCCCTGACATGCCAGTGATTGGTATCAAAGAAAAAATAACGAAAGACGACTCGCTAGCGCCCCCTCAAACTTTGATTTTCATGGGGCCAATGGGAGCCCGACACGGAAAAAGTCAACGTAAAAATCTAAAACTTACACAAAAAATAGAACATGTCAGAACATGACAAAAATGATATTATGGCCCCGCCCTAAAATGTACAGGAAGTCGGCCATATTGGAACACGGGAATGACAAAAGTGCACACCCTCACATTCAGGACATTTTCTCGCACAGTTTTAATCACAAACACTTCAAATTTGGTCCAAACCCACTAAACCCATGTGTGATTAAAGATTAACAATTACATTTTGATTATGACTTTGGGTGTGGTCAGGGTGAATTTTCAACAAAATCGCAAATTTTTGAATATTTAAAAAAAATATTTCTCTTTCACACTTTTTTTGTTGGGAAAAGCTAATGCAGCGTTTATGCACATTTGTGAACTGAACACAGTGATGTTCAACTCAATGTACTCTGTCACAAAATGGCTCTCTAGCGCCCTCTTCAAACTTAATTTTCAAAAATTCACAGCAGACAATCGATTTGTCGTGGACTTGTGAAAAAATTGACAGGGGCCTTGTGTGTGACGGGGCACAATGTGAGAAAGTCACATGACTGTAGCTGTTATTGCTCAGGACAAACATAATGGGTGAAAAAGCGTTTTTTGACTCCCTGAACATTAACGAAAAGTCAATTTTATTGGACCCAAAAAAAAATTGTGGAAAATTTAGTTTTTTGAAATTCATACTTAAAAATATTGAAAAATGACTCGGTAGCGCCCCCTAACAACCCCAATGGTTTCTCATAGACAATTAAAATTTGGCACATTTATCCTTCTTCACATGCTGATCAAAAAAGCCAATGAGAACATAGCTCTACATGCAAACATGTTACCGTGGAAACAGATGTGTCAGTGAAATACATGGGGTTCAGAGTACTGGACTTTGTTGTAGACTAAATAGAAGCTCTACACTAATCCAACTATGGCCTAAAATTTAAGTTTCACAGAAGACGGAGTAATCTAAAAGCACAATTGAAAATGATTAAAAATGACTCCGTGGCGCCCCCTTAAAAGGTCAAAATACATTACGCCAATGGAAAAATACGCCAAACCTTTTTAAACAGACAAAGATGAGTATGTAAACTTAGTATGAAAATAGCCCATGTCATGACAAGTAAAAAACTCTATTATGACCCCACCCTAAACCCAACAGGAAGTCGGACATTTTGGGCGGAACCCCATTTTTGCAAAATTGGACCTTTCTTACTTTTTATATCTCCACCTTGGAATTTATTTCAAAATACTTGAATATTGGTCAAACTAAACAAGACCCATGTGCAATTAAATATTATGGTTTAGATTTTTAATTATTTCTAAAATGTGGGTGTGGCTAATCTGCAAATCAGTGTGAATTTTGAAAAGCATAAAACGTGTGTATTTCTCACAGATAATGTTGAATTGACACAGTCTGGTGCTGAACACTAGTATCAGGACAGTCTGGTGCTGAACACTAGTATCAGGACACAGTCTGGTGCTGAACACTAGTATCAGGACAGTCTGGTGCTGAACACTAGTATCAGGACAGTCTGGTGCTGAACACTAGTATCAGGACAGTCTGGTGCTGAACACTAGTATCAGGACACAGTCTGGTGCTGAACACTAGTATCAGGACAGTCTGGTGCTGAACACTAGTATCAGGACACAGTCTGGTGCTGAACACTAGTATCAGGACACAGTCTGGTGCTGAACACTAGTATCAGGACACAGTCTGGTGCTGAACACTAGTATCAGGACAGTCTGGTGCTGAACACTAGTATCAGGACAGTCTGGTGCTGAACACTAGTATCAGGACACAGTCTGGTGCTGAACACTAGTATCAGGACACAGTCTGGTGCTGAACACTAGTATCAGGACACAGTCTGGTGCTGAACACTAGTATCAGGACACAGTCTGGTGCTGAACACTAGTATCAGGACACAGTCTGGTGCTGAACACTAGTATCAGGACAGTCTGGTGCTGAACACTAGTATCAGGACACAGTCTGGTGCTGAACACTAGTATCAGGACACAGTCTGGTGCTGAACACTAGTATCAGGACACAGTCTGGTGCTGAACACTAGTATCAGGACAGTCTGGTGCTGAACACTAGTATCAGGACAGTCTGGTGCTGAACACTAGTATCAGGACACAGTCTGGTGCTGAACACTAGTATCAGGACACAGTCTGGTGCTGAACACTAGTATCAGGACACAGTCTGGTGCTGAACACTAGTATCAGGACACAGTCTGGTGCTGAACACTAGTATCAGGACACAGTCTGGTGCTGAACACTAGTATCAGGACACAGTCTGGTGCTGAACACTAGTATCAGGACACAGTCTGGTGCTGAACACTAGTATCAGGACACAGTCTGGTGCTGAACACTAGTATAAGGTGTGTTGTTTGGTGTCAGTGCCTCTGCAGAGCGTGGATGTTCAGGTGGAGGTGAAGGATCACGTCGCTACAGTGGTGTCGACGTTGCTCTACAAAAACCAAGAGGAGAAACCCATCGAGGCGGTGTTTGTTTTTCCCATGCCCAGTGAAGCAGCCGTCTGCCATTTCAGCGCCAAAGTCGGTGATACTCTTATCGTTGCTGAGGTGAAAGAGAAGAAACAGGTAAGTCCAAAATAAATGGAGGCGTATGTGCTACACAGCACAACAACAACAAGAAAACAAGCATTCTGACCACTAATGTATCTGACCACTATGTGATGATGTGAACAGAAGTTACTGCTTCATCGTGACGTCTGAGAGAGAAACAACCACAAACTTTTAGCTCTTTATGATCAGAACAGAAATTTAATCATTGTTTCTTCGTTTGAACCAATGACAATAAAAAAAATGTTAACGTGATTATAGTTTTAAAGTTAGATTATAGTTATTGTTTTGGTTAAATTATTTTAATTAACTAGACTGTCAAAGCATAGTCAAGTGAAAATACTGCAGCAGGAGCCAATCATGTCCAGTCCAAGGAGCCAAACACTGTTTACTGACCTCTGCCTGTAATGTGCTGTAACTGCAGCATTGTCATTTTCAGTGCTCATTTTCAGTCCTACCTCTTCCAGGCTCGTGAGGAGTATGATGATGCGCTGAGCTCCGGTCAACAGGCCTTTCTACTGGAGGAGAGCGACCAGAGTCCAGATATATTCTCTATGAGTGTCGGCAGTCTGTCCCCGGGAGAGAGCGCCTCCATCAGGCTGGAGTATGTCACTGAGCTGGATGTGCAGGCTGATGAAGCCCTGAGGTTTTCTCTTCCTGCTGTCCTCAACCCTAGATACCAACCTGCAGGTCAGAACCCTTCATCTAAAGAACTTTACTGGTATTTTATACTAACCTGCAGGTCAGAACCCTTCATCTAAAGAACTTTACTGGTATTTTATACCAACCTGCAGGTCAGAACCCTTCATCTAAAGAACTTTACTGGTATTTTATACTAACCTGCAGGTCAGAACCCTTCATCTGAAGAACTTTACTGGTATTTTATACTAACCTGCAGGTCAGAACCCTTCATCTGAAGAACTTTACTGGTATTTTATACCAACCTGCAGGTCAGAACCCTTCATCTAAAGAACTTTACTGGTATTTTATACTAACCTGCAGGTCAGAACCCTTCATCTGAAGAACTTTACTGGTATTTTATACTAACCTGCAGGTCAGAACCCTTCATCTGAAGAACTTTACTGGTATTTTAAGGAAACAGTTTATACGTTTGATTCAGACTCTTGGTGCATGGGCCAGTGAAGAGCTGCAGCACCTGAACTGACATTTGAAGGGTTGCAGTAAGCAAATCACAAATGCTTTAAGTATTTCAGCCCCTCCCTGAACTGCCACCTTAACGTGGTGGAGGGGTTTGAGTGCCCGAATGATCCTGAGAGCTATGTTGTCAGGGGCTTCATGCCCCTGGTAGAGTCACACATGGCAAACAGGTACAGGGGGACGGGTCTGACTAAGAGCAGTTCAGAAGCCCTTTATGTCGAGTGAACAATCAAGGCTAGTTACGTCGCCCGGACTGGCATTTCCGGGGCCCCACCCTGGAGCGAGGTCTGTGGTGGGTGCTCAACAGCGAGCACTTGGTGGCCGGGTCTTTCCCCATGGGGCCTGGCTGGGCTTAGCCCGAAGGAGCGACGTGGGGCCGTCCTCATGTGGACCCACCACCCGCGGGAGACACTGGTTCTGGGGACATGGAATGTCACCTCGCTGGGGGGAAGGAGCTGGAGCTTGTGCGATTGTGCTTGAGCATTAATAACTAGATATAGTCGTCCTCGCTTCCACGCACAGGTTGGGCTCTGGAACCCAACTCCTTGAGAGGTGCTGGACTCACAATTTCTCTGGCATTGCCCATTGGGAGCGGCAGTGAGCTGGTGCTCAGCTGCCTCATGTTGGAGTTCATCCCGGTTAGAGGGTCGCGTCCCTGCGCCTTCGGGTCGGGGACAGGTCTCTCACTGTTGTGTCGGCCTACGGGCCAGACAGCAGTGTAGAGTACCCGGCCTTCTTGGAGTCCCTGGGAGGGGTACTAGACAGTGCATAGACTGGGGACTCCATTGTTCTCCTGGGGGACTTCATTGCCCATGTGGGTAATGACAGTGACACCTGGAGGGGCGTGATTGGGAAGAACAGCCTCCCTGAACTAAACCCGAGTGGTGTTTTGTTATTGGAGTTCATAATGAACACCATGTTCGAGCACAAGGGTCAGTGCACACCCTAGAACACAGGAAGTAAGGGATGTCGTCAGGCTCAAGGAGTCCAATTAAGCCTTGTTGGCTTGTGGGACTCCTGAGGAATGATGAGTACCGGTGGGCCAAGTGTGCTGTCTCTGGATGTTGTGGGTCTGACATGTCTCTGCAACATCGCGTGGCGGTTGGGGACGGTACCTCTGGACTGGCAGACCGGGGTGGTTCTCCCTCTGTTTAAGAAGGGGGACCAGAGGGTGTGTTCCATTTACAGGGGAATCACACTCCTCAGCCTTCCCGGTAAGGTCTATTCCAGGGACTGGAGAGGAGAATCCGACCGATAGTCGAACCTCGGACCCAGGAGGAGCAGTGTGGTTTTCATCCCGGTCGTGGAACACTGGACCAGCTCTATACTCTCCATAGGGTCCTCTAGGCTCATGGGAGTTTGCTACAGTCCACATGTGATTTGTGGATTTGGAGAAGGCATTGGATCGTGTCCCTCGTGGTGTCCTTTGGGGGGTGCTCTGGGAGTATGGGGTCCGGGGCCCTTTGCTAAGGGCTGTCCGGTCCCTGTATGACCGGAGCAGGAGCTGTGTTCATTGCCGGCAGTAAGTCAGACCTGTTCCCGGTGCATGTTGGACTCCACCAGGGCTGCCCTTTGTCACCACAATATAAATCTCAAAAGAGCAGCTCAACAGGGCCATCAGATCCAGTGTTTGGGCAGAAGATATCAGCCCTCAGAACAAAAGTGTCCCTCGTCTGTGTCCTCTATGTCCTCTGTGTCCTGCAGCCTGTCACAGCAGTGTAAAGGTGGAGTCAGGTGAACTCTCCTCCCTCTGACTCTGCTCTGTCGTTTTGGCTCCTCCCTCTGACTCTGCTCTGTCGTTTTGGCTCCTCCCTCTGACTCTGCTCTGTCATTTTGGCTCCTCCTTCTGACTCTGCTCGGTCTTTTTGGTGTTTGGTGTAGAAAATCAGTTGCATTTCAGAGCCAGCTGGTTCTTAGTTGGTCAAAATGTTAAGTTAAAAATTTAGACCTAAAGCTTAAAAAAGTTTAAAAACTGTGTGTCAGCCAGTCAGCCACAAGAGCAGCCAACCACAACTAACCATGTTGTTGTAATTGTGGAAATAAAACCTGTGTTTATGTGTTTTTTTGTTTTTTGTTTTTTCAGGAACAGAAAGCAGCAGTGTCAACATCACATCAGTTCCATCTTCTCTGGTGCCCTATGATCTGACTTTCTTGACCCGAGTCGAGTCACAGCGACCGGTCTCCAAAATGGAGTCCAACTGCCCCATGGAGCCAGTGGAATACCTCAGCCAAGATCAAACGAAGGCATTGGTAAACGACGCTGATGTCATCCACCCCCTGCACAAAGTCAACAAAAATCTGAATAAAACCCTAGAATACTATAAAGACAAAATAATAAAGATGTGCAGTCGTTCAGGAGGGTCCAGCACTTTTTTAAATCTGTCAACTGGACATTCTTTTGCAACCAAATAATAATGAATGAAATGGAGCAGTTTTGAGTGACAGAACAAGAGCACGGAACATTATGACCAGGAGGTCATTATGTTTGAAACATGTTTGGAACTGAATGGAATAATAACTGAAATCTCAATTATAATTTGATTAATCACAATCCTATATACCGTAAATTTCGGATTATAAGCCGCTACTTTTTTTCCACGCTTTGAACCCTGCGGCTTTTACAGCAGTGCGGCTTATATATGGAATTTTACTGGATAACGGACCCTGGGGGGCGCTCTCTAGCTGTAAACGTAAAAGTGAGACAGACGTGGGGAAAGATTCTGCTCTGAAGAATTCACTAGTTTTGATTTTGAACGATCATTTTGCGCATCATGAAATGGATATGATGCAGTTTTTAAGATAAAGAAACAAAGGAAACAGAGCAGGGGTCGGCCTTTAACACGCAAAGAGCCATTTGGACCCACTTTCCACATAAAATAAAACACTGGGAGCCGCAAATACTTTTTGACATCTAAAATGAAGATAACACTGTGTATAATAACAATAATGTAACGGAATAATGTAGGTTTTACTTTCACGGACAAGCCTTCTACACGTGGCAGATAAATATGGCAAAAACAACTTAAGTGCATTAAAAAAATACAACTCACCAAACCGCTGCATCATGCATCGCGCTGATTATGTGATTATGTCTACTCTACTCCGCAGTTTCTTTAAAAAAACAACAACAAAAAAACTCGTAGCGTATCGTTTAATCCCAGGTGCTTATTCTCCATGTGCCAAAGCAGTTTTGAAGGTTTCATTGCCTTATTTGCTTTTCCCGTATGTTACGCAGAGCGGACTCTGTGCGTGAGAGTCACCTGCAGCGACAAACCCAGATTTTAAGTAGGCATTGTCTGTTAAATTTATCTTTCTTTTTCTTGGAGGTCGTAGTCTCTTCTTCTGGCTCCTCAGTTGTCCTTTTCCCCTTTGTTAAAAAGTTCTCCAAAGACTTTTGTTTTGGCTCATTTTCACTCGCTTGTGGCTCTACTTTTGTGCGTCGTGTCTGATGTGTTATACGTGATACGTCACCGCGGAGACAAGAGCAGATAATAAACTTGCTACTACATCAAATAGATTTCTGTGGCGATTTCCAGCAGGATTTTCATGATACATCTACGGACGAGCTTATTAGTGTGTCATTAGGGACGGGCCAAAGTTGCTCCTGACCCCTGTGCGCACAACGTCTGAAAATCAGGGCTCTATACGCAGGACTGTGAGCTGTGTCTGTGTCAATTCCCAAGCCACGCAGAGCCGCAGTATGAGGCGGAAAGAGGCGCATGCGGCTCCGGAGCCGCGAGTTGCCGACCCCTGAAATAGAGCCACTGCACGTAAGCTCGACATCAATGAATCCAACTTGGTCAATGTAAAAAGACGACAAAAGTTTTCAGAGGAAATAAAAGCAGATTTTCCGTGTTGGTGCAGCTTTATTTTCTAAACCTGCAGGTGTGTTCATCCCGTGTTGTTGTCGTGTTGGTGCCAATTTTCAGGCACAGTTTAAAAAAAAGCGTGTCGGTGCACCGTCTTTCTGTGTAAATATCTCATGTTACAATATGAAAACCTGCGGCTTTTATTCAGGTGCGGCTTATATATGTACAAAATTGATTTTCTCTTCAAATTTAGCTGGTGCGGCTTATATCAAGGTGCGCTCTGTAGTCCGAAATTTACGGTATATATATATATATATATATATATATATATATATATATATATATATATATATATATATATATATATATATATATTCTACAACACCATTTAGTTTAAGTCTCTTTAGAAGTACAAACCTGAACACTATGAAGTGCGTTAGTCTAAGTCTCTTTACAAACTGGCTCATTCACTTTGTTCGTAGGTGAAACTCGCAGCAGGAAACAAGTTCGACCGAGACGTGGAGCTGCTCATTTATTACAAAGAAAGTCACCAACCCTCAGCTGTGGTGGAGAAAGGACAGACCTCAGCCAAACCTGGTGAACACACACACACACACGCACACACACCCCTACACACCCCCACACACCCCCCCCTACACACACGCACACACACCCCTACACACGCACACACACACACCCCTACACACACACACACACCCACACAAACATACACACACACAAACATACATTGTGTACATTATAGAACAGCTTTCATATGGGTCACTGCTGATCTTTCAAACAGACAAAGTTTATAACATTTATTACACGTCTGTATGCATGGGCATGTAGGCACTAATCTGTCCGTTCAGTTATTCACATTTTTATAGACTTTTTTTTGTAAGTTAGTTTAAATTATTGTCTTCTTTAGAACAAGCCTTTTACTTTTGAATTCAGTGTTTGTTTTCCTTTGTTCTTTTGTTTTGTAATACGCCTCATCTGCTCTAATAATGAATTTAAGAGGAAAGCAGTTTTTAAGTTTGTGCGTTCAGTCCTTGCAATTTGAGTGACGAGTGTGGCAGACATAAGAGTAACAGCTGCCTGTTGTTTTCAGGCTCTATGAGTGACGAGTGTGGCAGACATAAGAGTAACAGCTGCCTGTTGTTTTCAGGCTCTATGAGTGACGAGTGTGGCAGACATAAGAGTAACAGCTGCCTGTTGTTTTCAGGCTCTATGAGTGACGAGTGTGGCAGACATAAGAGTAACAGCTGCCTGTTGTTTTCAGGCTCTATGAGTGACGAGTGTGGCAGACATAAGAGTAACAGCTGCCTGTTGTTTTCAGGCTCTATGATTGACGAGTGTGGCAGACATAAGAGTAACAGCTGCCTGTTGTTTTCAGGCTCTTTGAGTGACGAGTGTGGCAGACATAAGAGTAACAGCTGCCTGTTGTTTTCAGGCTCTATGATTGACGAGTGTGGCAGACATAAGAGTAACAGCTGCCTGTTGTTTTCAGGCTCTGAGTGACGAGTGTGGCAGACATAAGAGTAACAGCTGCCTGTTGTTTTCAGGCTCTATGAGTGACGAGTGTGGCAGACATAAGAGTAACAGCTGCCTGTTGTTTTCAGGCTCTATGAGTGACGAGTGTGGCAGACATAAGAGTAACAGCTGCCTGTTGTTTTCAGGCTCTCTGATGGGAGACCCAGCCCTGATGCTGAGTCTTTACCCGGACTTTCCAAAAGACATTATGTCGTCTGTGTCTTCCTCTGGAGAGTTTGTGTTTCTACTGGATCGATCTGGAAGTATGGACTGTTCCATGGGCCACAGCAGAGACTCAGGGACTCGGATCACTAGTGCACGGGTATGGAGTGCATAGATAGACTTTATAAATGAGTACAGTACATACATACTCTGTATAAATGAGTACAGTACATACATACTCTGTATAAATGAGTACAGTACATACAAATTCTGTATAAATGAGTACAGTACATACATACTCTGTATAAATGAGTACAGTACATACAAATTCTGTATAAATGAGTACAGTACATACATACTCTGTATAAATGAGTACAGTACATACATACTCTGTATAAATGAGTACAGTACATACATACTCTGTATAAATGAGTACAGTACATACATACTCTGTATAAATGAGTACAGTACATACATACTCTGTATAAATGAGTACAAATGAACTGTTTTAGTTTGAGTTTTTCTCTCATTATTTTATGTTCTCAGGACACTCTGCTGCTGCTGCTCAAGAGTTTACCCATGGGCTGCTACTTTAACATCTACAGTTTTGGATCCACGTTTGAACAAATCTTTCAGTAATTCTTTTTCTTTAAATCACAATGTTACAATATCTGCCCAAATCCCTGAGACACACACACCTAAACATGCTTTGGCTGTGCCTTTTTTTGCAGGAAGAGTGTGGAGTACGACCAAAAGACGATGGAAGAGGCTTTGAAAAAGGTGGAGATGATGGAGGCTAACCTGGGAGGAACAGAGATCCTGTCTCCTCTAAAACACATTTACAGCCAGGACTGCATCCCCAACCAGCCCAGACAGGTACAGATGATCCCAGTTTGGTCCTGGTTTAGTCCTGGTTTAGTCCTGGTCTGGTCCCAGTTTAGTCTTGGTTAATATCAGGTTTATTTAGAATTGGGTGATATGTAAAAAAATTTTTTTTTTAAATCATGTTTTGTTTCCCATATTGATCGTTGGCCTGATCATCGAGATCGACCAACGTTAACGTCGTGATTTATCGGTTTTGGAACAGTCCTGAGTTTAGTCCCAGTTTCTGTTTTAAGTGTGAACACACATTTCTGGGCCACATAATACAAAGTTTAAAGGGCCTGTACCCGACTTATTTATGATAAATTTACTGCATGAAATGTAAAAGTTTCTGTGCTCTGCAGCTGTTTGTCTTCACTGATGGAGAAGTAGGAAACACCAAAGACGTCCTAAAGCTGGTCAAGTCTAACGCCGCCTCTCACAGGTAAAACACAGAACTGAACCAGAGTCCGGTTTATTCCACGAGTCAAACCTCTGTGTGTAAAACAGAACTGAACCAGAGTCCGGTTTATTCCACGAGTCAAACCTCTGTGTGTAAAACAGAACTGAACCAGAGTCCGGTTTATTCCACGAGTCAAACCTTTTTGTGTCTCAGGTGTTTTTCTTTTGGCATCGGTGAAGGAGCCAGTTCTGCTCTTATCAAAGGTTTGGCTGAAGAAGGACGAGGACACGCCCAGTTCATCATCGGAAATGACAGGATGCAACCAAAAGTAACACAATTATCATCACACACATCACAATCACACACACCACACACATCACAATCACACACATCACAATCACACACATCACAATCACACACATCACAATCACACACATCACAATCACGCACATCACAATTACACACACCACAATCACACACATCACAATTACACACATCACCATCACACACACATCACAATCGCACTCATACACATCACCATCACACACATCACAGTCACACACATCAATCACACACATCACAGTCACACACATCACCATCACACACATCACAGTCACACACATCAGTCACACACATCACCATCACACACATCATAGTCACACACATCACCATCACACACATCAATCACACACATCACAGTCACACACATCACAGTCACACACATCACCATCACACACATCACAGTCACACACATCAGTCACACACATCACCATCACACACATCATAGTCACACACATCACCATCACACACATCAATCACACACATCACAGTCACACACATCACCATCACACACATCACAGTCACACACATCAGTCACACACATCACCATCACACACATCATAGTCACACACATCACCATCACACACATCACAGTCACACACATCACAGTCACACACATCACCATCACACACATCACAGTCACACACATCACCATCACACACATCATAGTCACACACATCACCATCACACACATCATAGTCACACACATCACAGTCACACACATCACCATCACACACATCAGTCACACATCACAATCGCACACATCACAGTCACACACATCAATCACACACATCACCATCACACACATCACCATCACATACATCACAGTCACACACATCACAATCACACACATCAGTCACACATCACAATCGCACACATCACAGTCACACACATCACCATCACACACATCACAATCACAGTCACGCACATCAGTCACACACATTACAGTCACACACATCAGTCACACATCACAATCGCACACATCACAGTCACACACATCACCATCACACACATCACAATCACACACATCACAGTCACACACATCACCATCACACACATCACAATCACACACATCACAGTCACACACATCATCACAATCACACACATCAGTCACACACATCACACTTATCACACACATCACAATCACACACATCACCATCACACACATCACCGTCACACACATCACAATCACACACATCACCATCACACACATCACCGTCACACACATCACAATCGCACACATCACAGTCACACACATCACCATCACACACATCACAATCGCACACATCACAGTCACACACATCACCATCACACACATCACAATCACACACATCACAGTCACACACATCATCACAATCACACACATCAGTCACACACATCACACTTATCACACACATCACAATCACACACATCACCATCACACACATCACCGTCACACTCATCACCGTCACACACATCACAATCACACACATCACCATCACACACATCACCGTCACACACATCACCGTCACACACATCACACACATCACAGTCACACACATCAGTCACACACATCACAGTCACACACATCAGTCACACACATCACAGTCACACACATCACACTCATCACACACATCACAATCACACACATCACAATCACACACATCACCATCACACACATCACCGTCACACTCATCACAGTCACATACATCACACACATCACAGTCACACACATCACCATCACACACATCACAATCACACACATCACACTTATCACACACACCACAGTCACACACATCACCATCACACACATCACACTCATCACACATCACAGTCACACTCATAAGTGGAAGACTAATACAGAATTGTTATTATTATTATTATTATTATTATTATTATTATTAATTCAGTTCATTCAATCAGTTCAGTTAATTTTTGTAAAGCCCAAAATCACAGCAGCAGCTTTGGGCTGAACTCGAGAATTAATTTAATCAACAGAAAGTTAGAAAATCAACAATGAAACAGAAACAAAGTGTCCCAGATGCGGTCGGGGTCAGTGGTCGGGGTCAGGGGTCAGGGTCAGTGGTCGGGGTCACGGGTCAGCGGTCAGAGGGTAGCGGGGCAGAGATCAGATACATGTATGATCTCCGTGTTCTTTCCAGGTGATCCAGTCTTTGCGCTTCGCCATGCAGCCGGCGGTCGTCGACATCGCCGTAAAATGGGACCTGCCCAGAGGGATGTCTGCGTCTGTGCTGTCCCCGCCTCTCACGTCCATTTTCCAGGGACAGCGGTCACTGCTGTACGCCCAGCTCACTGGACAGGTGCTCACTGTGGGCTGTAGGGGGCAGCGCATTTCTATTTAGAGCAATGGCAAAAAGGTGCGGTGTGTTTCAGAGCAAAGAGGAAGCAGACGGCTGTGTGACGATCAAGTACAGCCTGGCAGGACGTCCCACCGAGAACAAGCTGAACTTCAGCCTCAAACCAGCGGAGGACACGGGGTGAGTCTGAGGACACACTGTGTGTCCAAACCAGAGGAGGACACGCCGTGTGTCCAAACCAGAGGAGGACACGCCGTGTGTCCAAACCAGAGGAGGACACGCCGTGTGTCCAAACCAGAGGAGGACACGCCGTGTGTCCAAACCAGAGGAGGACACGCCGTGTGTCCAAACCAGAGGAGGACACGCCGTGTGTCCAAACCAGAGGAGGACACGCCGTGTGTCCAAACCAGAGGAGGACACGCCGTGTGTCCAAACCAGAGGAGGACACACCGTGTGTCCAAACCAGAGGAGGACACGCCGTGTGTCCAAACCAGAGGAGGACACGCACACTGTGTGTATATTTATGGAGAATTATCATGTGGAGCATGTGTGACGTAGGCTTGTGGGCGGAGCATGTGTGACGTAGGCTTGTGGGCGGAGCATGGGTGGGTCACCTTAAGGAGCGTTTGAATAGATCCTGAAAAAAGAAAAAAACCTCTTTAAACATTATTTGAGGTTCTAAATCCACTCTGCACATTGTGTAGTACAAAAACGTGTTTAATTTCATCCAAACGCTACATGTTTGTGTTCATGAAATAATTGTATCTCAGTTTAGAATTGGAGAAATACTTTTTTAATTTGGAAAACTGGACTTATATTAATTACATAAACAACTCAATAAATGATAAACAACTCAACCCAAAAAGGGCAAAATCCTCCAGCCAGGCAGACCTGATCTGGAGGGGCCCAGCTGCTCCGGACAGGCCGCCGCATCGGCACGAAGCACCGGTCAGAGCCGCTGCGGTAAGTCTGCCCTTAACCTCAGTGTGTTTAATGCAGCGATCTCCTGTTTGTGCGCAGACTCACCGTGCACAGGCTGGCGGCGCGCTCGCTCATTCGATCTCTGGAGCAAGAGGCCACTACAGGGCAGGAACACGACGCCGTGAAGAAGAAAATCATTGATCTGAGCGTCCAATCAGGAGTCAGCAGCTCCATGACCGCGTTCATCGCTGTGAACAAAACCAGCGGAGAAGCCGTTCAAGGCCCTCTGCTGAGAAGAAACGTCCCAACGCCGAGTAAGTCCCAAAACTAAAGCACTTTTCTAAAAAAAACACAACACATGAACATGAGCATCATGACATTTATCGCACAACATTTACTCACAACTGTAAAAATGCACACGGACTCAAGTCGTCTCTGCTTTGCATTTAAAAAAGACCAGTAAAATGACACAGTGACCAGTGAAAAGACCAGTAAAATGACACAGTGACCATTAAATCCCGGGATAAGACAGGCTGCAGTAGGAGTAACTAGCTGGGGGAAGTATGGCAACCTGAGCACTATCCTCTGCTTTGTCCTATTTTCTCATCAGCAATGCTATTCACATGTTGTCCCCTGTCCCACTCCCCCTGTGGAGTGTATCTCTGTCAGATGCCCCTTGTTTTGTCTGATTTCCTGTTGTTTGATTTTTCCTGTTTGTTTTTGTGTGTTGTTTTGTTTTTGTGTGTTGTGTGTTTTTGTGTGTTTTGTTTTTGTGTGTTGGTTTGTTTTTGTGTGTTGTTGTGTTTTTGTGTGTTGTGTGTTTTTGTGTGTTGTGTGTTTTTGTGTGTTGTTGTGTTTTTGTGTGTTGTGTGTTTTTGTGTGTTGTTGTGTTTTTGTGTGTTGTTGTGTTTTTGTGTGTTTGGTTGATCCCCGGGTCGCCCAGGCCTTTCTGTGTGGAGTTTTTCATGTTTCTCCTCGTGTCTGGATGGGTTTCCTCCGGGTACTCCGGTTTCCCCCATCAACCAAAACATGAACGCCCTTCGAGAGACTGTTGTTGAGATTTTGGGCGTTACAAAAATAAATGAATTGAATTGAATTGACCAGTAAATTGCAACAGTGACCACAATCTCTACATTTGAATGTATTTTATTTTTGTTGACCTGTATTTAATCTTGTTTTTGTCTCCGACAGCGGCGTGCGCAAGGAAGGCACCTCCAATGTCTGGTAAGTTAAACACGTGTGTGTAATAAGTTAAACACGTGTGTGTAATAGGTTAAATACGTGTGTGAAATGACCAGTAAAATGCAACAGTGACCACAATCTCTACATTTGAATGTATTTTATTTTTGTTGACCTGTATTTAATCTTGTTTTTGTCTCTGACAGTGATGTGCGGAATTGTGGCACCTCGAAGCCTTAAAAGTAAGTTAAACACATGTGTGTAATAAATTAAACACGTGTGTAATAAGTTAAACACGTGTGTGTAATAAATTAAACACGTGTGTGTAATAAGTTAAACACATGTGTGTAATAAGTTAAACACGTGTGTAGTAAGTTAAACACGTGTGTGAAATGACCAGTAAAATGCAACAGTGACCACAATCTCTACATTTGAATGTATTTTATTTTGTTGACCTGTATTTAATCTTGTTTTTGTCTCTGACAGAGATGAGGAGAAGCCCTCGAAGCTGTAAGTCACACACGTGTGTGTAATAAGTTAAACACGTGTGTGTAATAAGTTCAACACGTGTGTGTAATAAGTTAAACACGTGTGTGTGAAATGACCAGTAAAATGCAGCAGTGACCACAATCTCTACATTTGAATGTATTTTATTTTTGTTGACCTGTATTTAATCTTGTTTTTGTCTCCGACAGTGAGGTGTGCACCTGCAATGTGTGGTAAGTTCAACACGTGTGTGTAATAAGTTAAACTCCCAATATAGAAAGTATATAGAAACTTATTTTATAAAATACATTGCATATTTCTTTTTTAATTTTTCATTTGTTATTATACTAATGTCTTTATTTCATTATTTTAGACATGGCTGTCGATCTCGACTCGATGGGGCCACAGAGTTTAAGTCACAGTAAGATTGAAATAATAATTATAATTGTGGCTTCTATCAACTTGGTTCTAGTTTTAGTCCAGTTTCAGACGGGGTTTTGTTCGGGTTTAGTCCAGATTTAGTCCCATGTGTGCGAGTGAACGTGCAAAGTGCCTGCAGTCTGTTCTTTTGTGTTTGTAGACATGGAAAGGTTTAAGGCCGTCCTGCCTCCTGAGCCCAAAGTGCACCGGGATCCTCTGCTGCAGGTGGTGTCTCTGCAGAAGGCGTCCGGCTGCTGGGAGTTAGACCCAGCTCTGGCCCAAGCCCTGAGCAAGACCAGCCAGGACCTGGAGAGCAGACTGCCTGGGGCGGTGAGTGGAGACGTCAGGATTATTAGGCTAATCCATAAACGTGATTATACAAATCCTAATCGAGATGATTTTAGAAGCAACATTAAGTCATTTTCCTTGATCTAAGATCGCTCAGTGAGTGTGTTTTGTTAATCTGGCTCTTTGTGTTAACTCAACTTTACTTTATCACTCAGAAAGTTTGATTTCATAAACCAGGTCACACACTGCGACATGTAAAATAACAGAAATGCAGTGATGCAGGCAGGTTTTGGTGTTGGAAACAGGAAAATCATAGAATAATGATTAATGAAACTTGTGATTATTTGTATACCATAATTAATAAATATTTTACTTAAAAATATAGGTAACACTTCATCATAACTACACTTTTTATAGTCTAAATGAAGCATGGACACAATGATCACAGTGAACAAACTACTTAATTAATATCCTGACTCAAACTTAATTAAGTACTTTCAAAGCCCGAATCATTCTTAATAAACTATTTGTTAGTTAATTACGTCTTTGTTTATGGTTAAATATGGATAATTAAGGTGTAGCTATTCTAAAATGTTATTATAAATATAATTGGTCAGCTTGTTGGCGCTCTTTCCCACTCAGATGAACTTCTAATTGAAGCCCTTTTTAAACAGTTTGAAAACACTTTGAATTTGTGTAGAACGATGAGCAAAAAGATCCTCATTGGTTCCAGTGTGGCCTTATGCACAAAAATATACTTCTTTCTTTGCTTTGTGTTGGTTTTTAGGCAAAGAGAGAGGTGTGGGCCACCGTTTTGGCTCTGGTGTGGCTTCACGGTGTGAGAGCTGATGCTCAGGACGAGTGGGAGCTGCTGGTCATCAAAGCTGTGGCGTGGCTGCGCTCACAAAAAGGTAAGTCCTCACTTAAACAGTCTGATGTTCACTAACGGTGGAGGAGACAGAATGGGACTTGCATATTTTTAATATCCATGGGGTTCAGACTGATGAAAAATATGCTCCGTCGCCATAGCAATTAGCAATGCAAAATAAAATGCTCTATCTTTTAAATGGTGAAATATTCAAAAATGTATATATTTAAACAACATAATAATAATTTGATCAAGTTGAATAGATGGGGGAAAGCCAGGTTAAAACAAACAGCAGAGGGCAGACCTGCTCCAGGTCAGAGGTCAGAGGTCAGAGGGTGCACCTGCTTGACCAGCTGCCTCCTCAGGGTCAGACAACAGCTGAGCAACTGGCAAACGTGTTTTCTGACCTGTTTTGTTGGTTTTCTCTTCTTTATGATTTAACTCAAATTATCTGTGTGGTTTTAGTTAAAAAGTTGATGTGGTGACAGCGTTAATCGAGTGTGTGCTTCATCACTGTGACACTTCCTCTGTGAACAAGTAGATGTGAAGGTTCTGTTGGTCAGTCACTGGTGTGGACTGAATCCTGGTTAGAAAACCAAGCACAAAGCCAGTCAAACTGCAACGACAGCACAATTAGATTTTATTTCCAAAATAGTGCAGCCTTCCTGTAAATTAATAATAAAGTATTTCATGTATAAAGTTTTGATCATTGTCGTTTTGTGTGTTTTTCTCTAGCTCTGGGTCTGCCTGAGTGTGTGGACGCTGCCAACGCTCTGCTGGGCTGCACCGTCCACAAAGACACTCTGGGACTGTAGATCTACTGTATGTGGGTTTATTAAACTGCTCATCTAAAGGGAAATGCAAAATGGATGTATTCAGCAAATGTGCCTTAAATAAAGTGCAGTGTGTCGTTACATCGTCTAACATGTTTTAGTGTAAGCCATTCTGGTGGGTCCACTGGTGGGTCCACTGGTGGGTCCACTGGTGGGTCCACTGGTGGGTGCACTGGTGGGTCCACTGGTGGGTGCACTGGTGGGTCCACTGGTGGGTGCACTGGCTGCTGGATTTGCCCTGAGCAAAACAAGATCTGCTCCTAACAGATTAGAAGTGCATTGCCCACCGTCCACATCCATCTATATTCTGGTAAGACGAGTGGACACACCACCCCAAAGTCCCTCAGAGCATCCATCCAGATCCCGGCGTTAATATTCTTGGAGGCAGACGTTCTAAACCCGCTAAAAAGCATCCAGATCCTGGCATAGACGCACATATTTGGCCCTAGATTTCGGGCATTCAGTGCGGCTGAAAACAATAACACAGGCCCAGGCGCAACTGCGGTTTGGAGAGATGAGACTCAAAGCTGTAATTCAAGTGTTTTACAGAATAAGAAAGACATTAAAATCACACAAATCAAAACATAAATAATCACAAATAATCATCATAAAATTAAGAGCAGAATAAAAACCTTTCAGTCATATGCAAAAAACTTAAACGCTGATTCCTCATGTTTAGTCCTGACTCTGGACCAGCAGGAGGCCGGTCCCTGAAGTCCTCAGAGTGTGAGATGGTTCATGTGGCACTAACATGTCGGAGATGAACTTTGGACCGAGGCCATGGAGAGACTTATACACACAGAGCTGCTTTACACTGTATACACTGCTTTAAAGTGTATATCTGCATATGTTTATCTACCGCTGTATGTGCGGTATATCTGCGTATGTTTATGTACCGCTGTATGTGCGGTATATCTGCATATGTTTATCTACCGCTGCGGTATATCTGCATATGTTTATCTACCGCTGCGGTATATCTGCATATGTTTATTTACCGCTGTGGTATATCTGCATATGTTTATCTACCACTTTGTCTGCGGTATATCTGCATGTTTATCTACCGCTGCAGTATATATGCATATGTTTATCTACCGCTGTATGTGTGGTGTATCTGCATATGTTTATCTACCGCTGCGGTATATCTGCATATGTTTATCTACTGTTGCGGTATATCTGCATATGCTTATCTACCGCTGTATGTGCGGTATATCTGCATATGTTTATCTACCGCTGTGGTATATCTGCATATGTTTATCTACCGCTGTGGTATATCTGCATATGTTTATCTACCGCTGTATGTGCGGTATATCTGCATATGTTTATCTACCGCTGTATGTGCGGTATATCTGCACATGTTTATGTACCGCTGTATGTGTGGTATATCTGCATATGTTTATCTACCGCTGTATGTGCGGTATATCTGCATATGTTTATCTACCGCTGTGGTATATCTGTATATGTTTATCTACCGCTGCGGTATATCTGCATATGTTTATCTATCGCTGCGATATATCTGCATATGTTTATCTACCGCTGTGGTATATCTGCATATGTTTATCTACCGCTGCGGTATATCTGCATATGTTTATCTACCGCTGTGGTATATCTGCATATGTTTATCTACCGCTGCAGTATATCTGCATATGTTTATCTACCGCTGCATGTGTGGTATATCTGCACATGTTTATGTACCGCTGTATGTGTGGTATATCTGTATATGTTTATCTACCGCTGTGGTATATCTGTATATGTTTATCTACCGCTGCAGTATATCTGCATATGTTTATCTACCGCTGTATGTGCGGTATATCTGCATATGTTTATCTACCGCTGCAGTATATCTGCATATGTTTATCTACCGCTGTATGTGTGGTATATCTGCACATGTTTATGTACCGCTGTATGTGCGGTATATCTGCATATGTTTATCTACCGCTGTATGTGTGGTATATCTGCACATGTTTATGTACCGCTGTATGTGCGGTATATCTGCATATGTTTATCTACCGCTGTATGTGTGGTATATCTGCACATGTTTATGTACCGCTGTATGTGCGGTATATCTGCATATGTTTATCTACCGCTGTGGTATATCTGCATATGTTTATGTACCGCTGCGGTATATCTGCATATGTTTGCGGCTTCGCTGTGGTTTCACCGGCTGAAGGTCCTTCCACCTCCTGGTCTTTATATTTGACCCCGTGACATAGCTCTCAAAGGTCAAAGGTCATTTTTTACCTGATTTCAGGTGAGCCCGTTTGTGCTGTTTACTGAAAGTGTAATAGAAAAATACAGCTGCAAGCGGCAATGATCAGCCCTGTGTTACTTCTGATATTCTATTAAATTAAACACTATTATAGAAACTCATGCATTGTCCCAAAACTCAAACACTTCAAATACACAATCCGCTCTTCAAATAGAGCCTTGTTTCCATCAAAATCTAAATGAGAATTAGTTTTTCTCCATGAAGACGTAACCTGCTCTACCCTCCATCACCACAGGATGGCGCCATCTCATTTTTGAGTATATCCAGCATGTATTTACACTGATCACAACTGAATATCAAACAATCAAATAAACGGATCAAAACAAAGCTGTTTTTTCAAATCCAAACTCACATCCAGACTCATTCACTTACACATAATCTGTGCTTTTTTTGGTTGTGTTCCATGATTATGTCCACACATTCTTTTGAATAACTTTCTTTTAAAATAGTTTGATGGTTTTGTTTTGGTTTCAGTTTTGGGTGCATTGGTTTAAAGCAGTGTCAAAATGGTGCATATAAATGTGGTTCGTTAGTGTCGTTTGACAGGCCTCGCTCGTTAGTGAGACTCACACTGACACTTTTAGGCCTGTGGGAAAACACACTCAACGGAGGATGAAAAAAAGAACTAAAACATCCAAACTCTGCACTTTTAAAGGTTCAATCTCAGATCTGGGGCGGCCGCACGCCGTCATGTGACCTGATATGATCTCGTATCAATGAGTAACGAGCAGCGAGAGATTCAGTCGACGAACAGTTAATAAATGTCATGTAGAGCTGTCATGTCCAGGCGCGCGTCATGTCCAGACACGACACGCGTCATGTCCAGACACGCGCCATGTCCAGACACACGCCATGTCCAGACACACGCCATGTCCAGACACGCGTCATGTCCAGACACGCGCCATGTCCAGACACGCGCCATGTCCAGACACACGAAGCAGCTAAATGCAGGAGATTCACTCTTGATTTTCACAATTTGGTCTGATTTTACTCCTGAACTTGCTCATAATTTTCTTTCTAAGACCTGGTTTCGGAAGTAAATTGCAGGATCTGTGAACGAACTAACGACTGACCACAGGATCTGTGAACGAACTAAACACTGACCGCAGGATCTGTGAACGAACTAACGACTGACCACAGGATCTGTGAACGAACTAACGACTGACCGCAGGATCTGTGAACGAACTAAACACTGACCGCAGGATCTGTGAACGAACTAACGACTGACCGTAGGATCTGTGAACGAACTAACGACTGACCGTAGGATCTGTGAACGAACTAAACACTGACCGCAGGATCTGTGAACGAACTAAACACTGACCGCAGGATCTGTGGACACTGTCTGTGGCTAACGTCATTTCCGGGTGAGTGCATTCTGTTTTGCGAGTTGTATATCTAGCGTATCTAGCGTCTCTCTCCTGAAATTGTTAATCCACAAATCTTTACAATTTTAAAAAGCAGTTTCTAACATCTACACTAGTGCCTGAATACTTCGCTAAACCACCGAAGTTTCATTCAGCATCTATTGCTCCGCACTTCGTGGATTAATCCCCTCTATCCCTCGGTTCAGCCTGAACTAGCCTAGCCGACTAGCATCATGGCTAAACCTTCCCCCTCTTCTCTCGCTCTTCCCTGCCCTGGTTGCCATATGTGGAGTGATGACCCTGGCTTATTTGATGATGATAGGGACAGTTGTGTTAAGTGTAGTGTAGTGGCAGTCCTGCAGGCCAGGGTCTCAGAGTTAGAAACGCGGATCCGCTCATTGGAGGCTCTGACCCCGAGTTACAGTCAGGTAGCAGCAGTAGGGACCGCGGACCGCAGTAGCTTTAGCGTAACTAGTGAGACTAGCCCCCCAGCGCAACCCGTGCAGCCGGGATCAGACCAGGACAGGTTTGTGACGGTTAGAAGAAAGCGTAGGACAGGCCAGGGACACAGGGCTGAGAATAGGACTGTAGCAGACCAGGGACACAGGGTTGAGAGTAGAGAGCTCCCCGTCCAGAACAGGTTTGCTCCCCTGAACTGGACCCGGGACACTTTAGTCATAGGGAGCTCCATAGTCAGGGACGTGGAACTGCCTGCAGCTTCCACGCGGTGTTACCCTGGAGCCAGACTGGGTGACATCGAGGGGAATCTTAGGCTTTTAAAGAAAAGTAAGAATAGGTACCGCCGGATCGTTATACACGCGGGGGGTAACGATACTCGGCGCGGTCAGTCAGAGGTAGTTAAGTTACAGATAGCTGCAGTCTGTCAATTGGCTAAGTCGATGTCGGAGTCCGTGTACTTCTCTGGCCCCTCCCAACCTATACCAATTGTGAAATGTACAGCCGCTTTTCAGCAGTCAACCAGTGGTTGACCAATTGGTGCCCGCAGAATGGTGTCGTCTTCATAGATAATTGGAGGGCATTTGAGGGGAAGCCTAGGCTTATACGTAGAGACGGCATCCATCCCACGCAGGCTGGCTCCGCCCTGTTAGCTCAGAATATGATTGCTAGTCTAGATTGACCAGGTAAGACTAGCACGCAGAATAGCTCAGGGAAGCACAGTGACAGTGATAGTGACGTTAGGGAGCAGTTTAGACCAGTGAAGCACAACTCAGTCAGAGGGAACAGCTCCAAACAGACAGAGACTGTGTGTGCCCCACGTGCCCCACGTACAAAAAGCACAAATAAAACACCCCTAAACTCTGACAAGGAAGCTGTCAGATCTCATAACTTAACAAAAATAAATAAATGTGCCGCAAATAAACAAAATGATAAGTGTGTAAAATGTGGACTGCTAAACATCAGGTCTCTTTCCTCCAAATCTCTTTTAATAAATGAACTAATTGGCGACCTTAATATTGATCTGTTAGCCCTAACTGAAACATGGCTTCGGGAAAATGATTATGTTAGACTAAATGAATCTACAGCATCAAGTCACATGAACTTTCAGAGTGCCCGGAGCACAGGTCGAGGTGGTGGTGTGGCCGTCATCTCTCATTCCAGTCTAATTCTCAGCCCCAAACCCAACTATACTTACCTCTCCTTTGAAAGCCTCACACTCTCCATTACGTGCCCCAATTGGAAAAACCAAAAAGCTGTTATATTTATAATAATTTATCGACCTCCTGGTCCATATGCCGACTTCCTGACAGAGTTTTCTGATTTCATCTCAAGTTTAGTCTTGAACTGGGAAAGGATTGTTATAGTTGGAGATTTCAACATTCATGTAGATAACGGCAGTGATTGCCTCAGTAATGCTTTTGGTGCACTCCTGGATGGGATCGGTTTCACCCAGAGTGTGAATAAGCCGACTCACTGTCACAATCACACTCTAGATCTCGTTCTAACCTACGGTATTGAGATTAATGATCTAATTGTCCTTCCTCAAAACCCTATACTCTCTGACCATTTCTTAATTACCTTTCAATTTATACTAAAAGACTATCCAGCCCCGCAGAAAAAAAACATAATGAAAAGAACATTATCAGATAAATCGGTTACAGAGTTTAAAGAAATTATTGAGCCATTACTGAAAGATATGTCATGTGACAATGACAATAATTTTAATCCAATTGTCACTGATCAATTGGTTGACAGAACAATGCTCACCTTAAAATCTGCTCTCGATGTTGTAGCTAAAACAGAAAAGCATTAAACCAAGACCTCCGGCTCCATGGTACACGTTACAGCTCAGGACACTCAAACAACATGTAAGACGCACAGAGAAGCTTTGGCGCCGCTCGCGCTCTGAGCAGTCTCTGAAGGCATGGAAGCTCTGCCTGCTCACTTATAAGGCCGCTCTGCGGAAAGCCCGAACTAGATACTATTCAAATCTAATAGAAGTAAACAAAAATAACCCCAGATTTCTGTTCAGCACTGTAGCCAGGCTGACAAACTCCCACACTGCTAATGAGTCTCTTATCCCCTCGAACATTAGTTGTGATGACTTTCTTCACTTCTTCAATTACAAAATTACAACCATTAGAGACAAAATCAGCAAAGCTACTCCAAAAATCAGCTCTGAGCAAATCCAGTCTGTAATATCAATATCCCACATGGATCCTCTAATAATATTAGATAAATTTACTCCTGTTGATGAGGTGGAGATTACCTCAGTCATCATGTTGTCCAAACCATCAGCCTGTTTGCTCGACCCTATTCCAATCAGACTCCTCAAAGAAGCCCTCCCCCTAATAATAGATTCCATCCATAACATAATAAATATGTCGTTAGAAAATGGCTACGTTCCTCAGTCCTTTAAGTATGCTGTGATTAAACCCCTTTTGAAAAAACCTAACCTAAATCCTGATGAACTAGTCAACTACAGACCTATCTCTAATCTTCCCTTCCTCTCAAAAATTCTAGAACGAGTTGTGGTGAAACAGCTCTGCCGCCACCTGCAGGACAATAATATATTTGAAAAATTTCAATCTGGATTCAGAGCTCACCACAGCACAGAGACTGCACTGCTTAAAGTAACAAATGATTTACTACTAGCTGCTGATAACGGGCTGGCTTCAGTCCTGGTCCTACTGGACCTCAGTGCAGCGTTTGACACCACTGATCACAACATTCTACTGCAGAGGTTAGAATGTGACATTGGAATCAGAGGGACCGCCCTCAAATGGTTTAAATCCTATCTATCAGATAGGTACCAGTTTGTTAGTATAAACCAGAGCACCTCTCCCTGTTCTAAAGTAGCCTGTGGTGTTCCACAAGGATCTGTGCTTGGTCCAATTCTATTTACTCTGTATATGTTGCCATTGGGAAACATTATCAGAAAACATGGCATTAATTTTCACTGCTACGCTGATGACACTCAGCTGTACTTATCAATGAAACCAAATCAGACTGATCAAATAGATAAACTCAGTGCCTGTGTGAAGGACATCAAAACCTGGATGACCTTGAATTACCTGCTCTTAAATCCTGAAAAAACAGAGGTCATTGTCATTGGTCCCAAAGGTCAAAGAGATTCTCTGTCAGACCAGATAATCTCACTCGACAATGTGAGTATAGCTTCTAGCCCTACTGTGAAAAATCTTGGAGTCCTATTTGATCAAAATCTCTCATTCACAGCCCATATAAGCCTAGCTTGTAAAACCGCATACTTTCACCTGCGAAATATAACTAAAATTAGAAATATTTTACCTAAAAACGATGCTGAAAAACTCATCCATGCATTTGTTACTTCCAGACTTGATTGACTGTAATTCCCTGCTCGCCGCCTGCCCCAAAAGTACTATAAAGTACTATAAAGTACTATAAGGAGCCTCCAGTTGGTCCAAAATGCAGCGGCCAGAGTCCCAACAGGAACTAAAAGAAGAGACCACATCAGTCCTGTACTAAAATATCCGCACTGGCTTCCTGTCGAGCTTAGAATCAAATTCAAAGTCCTCCTCCTGACATACAAAGCCCTAAACGGTATGGCCCCATCCTATCTGCAAGATGCTATTGTCCCGTACCAGCCAAACAGAGCACTCCGCTCTCAGAATGCAGGACTATTAGTGGTTCCTAGAGTGTCCAAAAGTACAGTGGGAGGGAGAGCATTCAGTTACCAAGCTCCTGTGCTATGGAATCAACTCCCTGCTGATGTTAAACAGGCCCCCACAGTCTCTGTATTTAAGACCAGGCTTAAAACCTTCCTCTTCGGTATAGCGTATGACCAGGTTACATAGTGAGGGAGGTAGGGACAAACCCGGGATAAGACAGGCTGCAGTAGGAGTAACTAGCTGGGGGAAGTATGGCAACCTGAGCACTATCCTCTACTTTGTCCTATTTTCTCATCAGCAATGCTATTCACATGTTGTCCCCTGTCCCACTCCCCCTGTGGAGTGTATCTCTTTCAGATGCCCCGATGATAGTTGGACCCTCTCCTCCTCCCCGCCTGGCTCTCCTCCTCCTCGTCTGGCTAATTTTTCCTGTTGTTTTGTTTTTGTGTGTATATCTCGGTGGCTGAGTGGCTCATGTCTCACAGCAGAAGGTTTGGTTGATCCCCGGGTCACCAGGCCTTTCTGTGTGGAGTTTTTCATGTTTCTCCTCGTGTCTGGATGGGTTTCCTCCGGGTACTCCGGTTTCCCCCATCAACCAAAACATGAACGCCCTTCGAGACAACTGTTGTTGTGATTTTGGGCGTTACAAAAATAAATGAATTGAATTGAATTGAAAATTGTGATCGAACTAACAACAAGTTCATCTTATGACGTTCCCTCATCATTAGACCATAAAAGTCTGTTTTCCATAACGTCTCCTCTGTAAATGTGGCATTTCTTCAAATGATCCATTCAAATATCACACAATTCACCAACAGAAAAGCTTTATTTCATGTGAAACTTGCAGCGTCGCTCTCCTCCAGATCAACTTTGCCTCGGAGCTGATCCTTTGTTTTCTCCATGGAAACACCAGCTCCATTATTTCACACTCTCTCTCCTCTTTCTCATAACTCTACCCCAGCGTTTTATCGTCGTACCCTCCCCCTATACGTGCTCCCTCGTCTCCTCTCTCCTCGTCTCCTCGTCTCCTCGTCTCTTCTCTCCTCGTCTCCTCTGGCTCGCTGATGCCGCACTCTCCACTGACTGTGAAATGTTCAACCCGGCGTGTAAACCCTCCGCACACGACTCAAGGTACACCCTTTTTTCTACTGTTTTTAATCAAATTTGAAGATTCTGTGGACGTTCTCCGCTGACGTCTGCGGAGGAGAAAATGTGCAGCAGATGAGACGCTGTGGGGACGCGCTGGTCGGTGAGAACTGTCCAGATGGAGCACAAGGCTTTTGGCAAGTTGTAGGTAAAGTCTCGATGGTTTGGTCGATTCAGGAGTCGAGTACGAGCTTAAAATATCCAGAGAAATGTGCGGATTGTGAAAGGTTTAAGATGTTTTTCACATAAAGAAACATTCACTGCACATTTTAAACTCTGAATATTTACTCAACCTGAAGTATATTTTAGAACAGATGTCATGTGTATTAACTGCAAATTGTCTTTGGCTGGAATGTTACATAGAGTGGCATTAAACATATCGGTTTTATTGGAGCCATAAATCAAAGTTTAAGACGATACAGTGGAATGTTCAGGCAGTGACATCTCCATGGAAACGAGCAGAAAAGTTACACACTGCCCTTTTATATAAATGGGTCTAACGTGGTGGAGTCGTTGGTTTTGTGTTGAAGCCATAGATTCAGTTTCTGTTCAGATTCACAATCGCTTTTCAGAGCGTTTGACCACGTGACAACGTTTACTCCTTTACGTTTATGTTAACTTTATCTTTACTTTACATTTACTTTATCTTTACGTTTACTTTATCTTTACTTTACATTTACTTTATCTTTACATTTACTTTATCTTTACGTTTACTTTACATTTACTTTATCTTTACTTTACATTTACTTTATCTTTACGTTACATTTACTTTATATTTACTTTACATTTACTTTCTCTTTACTCTACATTTACTTTCTCTTTACTTTACATTTACTTTATCTTTACTTTACATTTACTTTATCTTTACGTTTACTTTATCTTTACTTTACATTTACTTTATCTTTACGTTTACTTTATCTTTACGTTTACTTTACATTTACTTTATCTTTACTTTACATTTACTTTATCTTTACGTTACATTTACTTTATATTTACTTTACATTTACTTTCTCTTTACTCTACGTTTACTTTCTCTTTACTTTACATTTACTTTATCTTTACTTTTCATTTACTTTATCTTTACTTTACGTTTACTTTACTTTACGTTTACTTTACATTTACCCCACGCTCTGTTTGGACTGACTTTTAAGGAATCTCTGAGCATTTATTTTTAACACGGCATTTTGGGGAATGTCTCACATTTTTACCACCACCAGGACTCGCCCACTGTGACACGCCCATGTGACACGCCCATGTGACACGCCCACGTGACACGTCCACTGTGACACGCCCATGTGACACACTCATGTGACACGCCCATGTGACACGCCCACGTGACACGTCCACTGTGACACGCCCATGTGACACACTCATGTGACACACCCACTGTGACGACACGCCCACGTGACACGTCCACGTGGCACGCCCACTGTGACGACACGCCCACTGTGACACGCCCACTGTGACACGCTCACGTGACACGCTCACGTGACACGCTCACATCATTCTTACTTACTTTAATTTCTTAATCGTGATGCGTGTTGAGCGTGTAGCGCGTGTTGAGCGTGTTGAGCGTGTAGCACGTGTTGAGCGTGTTGGCCGTGTAGAGTGTGGAGCGTGTAGAGCGCGCAGAGCGTGTACAACGTGTGCGCCGTCTGTAGCGTGCAGAGCGTGTGCAGCATGTGTGGCGTGTAGAGCGTCTGTGGCATGTAGACCGCGTGCAGCGTCTGTGACGTGCTGAGCGTGTGCGGCGTCTGTGGCATGTAGCGCTGTGTAGAGCATGTTCTCTGGGCTCTGTCGCTTGAAGCTCGTTGTCATAGAGATAAGTTCGGCTGATGGACTCACGGCTCATGGAGTTTGGGGCGAATGACGCTCAGTGTGAACGAGACCCTAAAGGAAACAGAACTACATCTAAAAACACTAGGGGGCGTTCTACAGAGACACTAACATGTGCAAACCACTGGGGGGCGCTCTACAGAGACACTAACATGTCCAAACCACTGGGGGGCGCTCTACAGAGACACTAACATGTGCAAACCACTGGGGGGCGCTCTACAGAGACACTAACATGTCCAAACCACTGGGGGGCGCTCTACAGAGACACTAACATGTCCAAACCACTGGGGGGCGCTCTACAGAGACACTAACATGTGCAAACCACTGGGGGGCGCTCTACAGAGACACTAACATGTGCAAACCACTGGGGGGCGCTCTACAGAGACACTAACATGTGCAAACCACTGGGGGGCGCTCTACAGAGACACTAACATGTCCAAACCACTGGGGGGCGCTCTACAGAGACACTAACATGTCCAAACCACTGGGGGGCGCTCTACAGAGACACTAACATGTCCAAACCACTGGGGGGCGCTCTACAGAGACACTAACATATACAGCTCCTGTTTATTAAAACACAAAGTTCATTGACTCAAACTCTGTTTTGTTGAAGTTAAATATTTACGTCAGTATTGACTTTTTCTTTGGCTGATGCTGCAGATTCCTTTGTTTTCACTCTGTGTCATAAATATAAAATAAAATGAGCACAGAGGCAGTTTGTCCTGACGTTTCCTGCTCCACTCACAAAAGTCAAACTTCTGTAATGATGCAGCACAAAAAAAAACACATTATCACAGACCCATGAATCAGTAAAACCTTTAAATGAGCCAACACACAGAGAATAAACACACAGACAATGAACACAGAATAAACACATAGAGAATAAACACACAGACAATAAACACACAGACAATAAACACAGAATAAACACACAGACAATAAACACATAATAAACACAGAAAATTAACACACAGACAATAAACACATAATAAACACAGAAAATTAACACACAGACAATAAACACAGAATAAACAGAGAATAAACACACAGACAATATACACAGAATAAACAGAGAATAAACACACAGAGAATAAACACACAGAGAATAAACACACAGAGAATAAACACACAGAGAATAAACACAGAATAAAACACACAGACAATAAACACAGAATAAACACACGGAGAATAAACACACGGTGAATAAACACACGGAGAATAAACACACAGAGAATAAACACACAGAGAATAAACACACAGAGAATAAACACACGGAGAATAAACACACGGAGAATAAACACACGGAGAATAAACACACGGAGAATAAACACAGGATAAACACACGGAGAATAAACACATGGAGAATAAACACAGGATAAACACACGGAGAATAAACACACAGAGAATAAACACAGAATAAAACACACAGACAATAAACACAGAATAAACACACGGAGAATAAACACACGGTGAATAAACACACGGAGAATAAACACACAGAGAATAAACACACAGAGAATAAACACAGAATAAAACACACAGACAATAAACACAGAATAAACACACGGAGAATAAACACACGGAGAATAAACACACGGAGAATAAACACACGGAGAATAAACACACGGAGAATAAACACAGGATAAACACACGGAGAATAAACACACAGAGGGTGTGATCTTACCTCACACACTGGAGCAGATAAACTCAACTCATCAAACATGTGACATGTGGATCAGCCCCAAAAGAGAAGTGGGTTTAAGAGGATGTGTGTGTGTGTGTGTGTGTGTGTGTGTGTGTGTGCACAGCCACCAGGCATGTGTGGGGGTGTGTGTGCACAGCCACGGGGTGTGTGTGTGTGTGTCTGTGTGTATTAGGACAATGTGCAGTTACATTAAAAAGATGCTGCACCAGATTTAGCATAATGCTACTTTCCATCTGTAGTCCTCTGTAGTGTGTGTGTGTGTGTGTGTGTGTGTGTATGTCCGTGTTGGGGTGTCTGTGTGTGTGTATGTCGGGGTGTGTGTGTCTGTAGGGGTGTGTGTGTGTGTGTACTTTTCTTCAATATCCTGTAATGGAATAAATGTCGTACATAAATAAACTTTAAATAAACTGCCTAATATGTGAAGCAGGTATTGTATTATTGTAGTACATTATTATTGTAATTGTATTTTATGTGTCATAGTTTAATAAATTAAGACGATGCTTTTAAATTCTGATCATAAAAGTCCAGTTCACTGCAGAAAGTCTTTTCCCTGTTTTTTTCTTGTGAGCAAATGTCTTCGTTTAGTTCCCACTTGTCCATTTTGCCGTTTGCCGTCTGCTCAGAGTCTGCTGCCAAAGCGTCGGCCGTGTTATTTACAAACTCATTTATATAAAAACACTTTGCCGTTTGGCTCGTGTTTGGCTCGTGTTTGGCTCGTGTTTGGCTCGTGTTTGGCTCGTGTTTGGCTCGTGTTTGGCTCGTGTTTGGCTCGTGTTTGGCTCGTGTTTGGCTCGTGTTTGGCTCGTGTTTGGCTCGTGTTTCGCTCGTGTTTGGCTCGTGTTTGGCTCGTGTTTGGCTCGTGTTTCGCTCGTGTTTCGCTCGTGTTTCGCTCGTGTTTCGCTCGTGTTTCGCTCGTGTTTCGCTCGACCTTCTCTGGCTCCAGACCAAAAACATCTTTACACCTGCTGTTTTTCTCTGTTGTGGGATGGAGCCTCATCGTGTCGCATGAGTCACCGCAGCAGCAGGTTGTAGTATTTTTATATTTACATGTTGAAATGAAAACCTGTGAGCTGCTGATTAGACGCATTAGTGGGCGGAGTGGGCGGAGCGTTCGGCGCTGAACCCTCGAGGTGTTCTGTGAGCGTGGGATTCTTCTTTAGGCACATTCTAGCTGGAATGGAGGAAGTGAATTAAACCAGTGTGTTTTATAAATAGAGTGAGGGTCGTACGCAGAACAGAAGAGGAGCTGTCTATTCACCTTATTCTGGAAGTTTCCGTGGGCGTCGCCATCGTCGTTGGGGTTGTATCGTTTTAGATGGAGCTGATCTTCACAGCAAATAAGTTCTACAGGGACAGAGCCGTTTAAAGCCTCCAGAGAATCACTGCAGTGTCGACTTTTCACATGAACATTGAACATTTTACACAAATCAACAAACTTTGTCAGATTTTAGCACAAAACTTTTCCCATTGAAATGAACGAGATTCTGCTTAACTGGAAATGCACGAAAAAGAGCAAAGTAATTAAAGTAAAGTGTCTTTGAGATGAACAGCAGACTGTGTCCTGAGCTGTTCTCTCTCTGTGTTGGTTCTTTCTCTTATGGAGTGTGTTTACTTTCTCCAGTGTGACGCTCACTCTTCACTGAATGGAGGAGACACATTACTTTGTTTGTGTCTCTGTCTTGTGATTTGAAATAGACCTGAATCTGAGTCTGAAAATCCTCTTCAGTTTTTCAGACTCACCCTCTGCGTGGGGAATAGTTACACGTTTCCTTCTGGGTTCAGATTCCCTGGTGTCCTGTTTTTTGTCTCTCTTAGATCTATTGAAGGCTCATTTTGGACGTCCACAAGCAGAGAGGACTTTCTCCATGTGATGTCATCAAGTGGTGATACAGGAAGTGCTCCACTGTGTTTTTAAACTCCACCTTCACTTGAATCATTTGGATCATTTCAGTCCTGGAGTTTCCACTTATCTCGACTGAACTAAAGGTAAAAGGAGCTGTTCACTTTAAAACTACCACTTGATGACATCACAAGGTGGAACAGAGCATTTTGAGCTCATGGGTGGGCGTGTGGGCGGGCTCATGGTGGGGGGGCTCTTGGGTGGACATGGGGGCTGTGGGCGGGCTTATGGGTGGGCGGGCTCATGTGTGGGCGGGCTCATGTGTGGGCGGGCTCATGTGTGGGCGGGCTCATGGTGGGCTCGCTGTCACTTTTATTGACTGTCAAAGGGGGAACACCAAAGGCAAAAAGGCAGAGGGTAAAAATAGCAAAGCATCAGAGCGCGGCTGGAGAAAAGAGGATGTTTTAAGGAGATTAGGAAGGAAGAACCCAATTAAACCAACGAGACGCTGCTGGACGAGCTCATGTGTAAAGTCAAATCCAAAGTTAAATCTGTTTTCATGAATAAACCGTCTGAACAGAGTGAGCTCATGGTGTTATGATTTATGACTTCAGGCTTTAAAGATGCACTGTGTCATTTTTAGTGAAGCGTACGCCACGTTTGTCACCATGGATACAGAGTGCCTTTTCTTTATGTGCTTGTCACCCTGGAGATGTAGTTTTTTGTTTGGAATGTTCCCCAGTATGGCATTAGATTCATGTATACTTATATGGACAAGCAGGTGATGCCCCCAGACGATGGTACAGATCTGTAGATCAGTGAAGAATGCACGTTTTTATACTTTTGAGCAAGAAAAACACCAGTAATTAAATAATGCAAGATATTTAATCTTAATGCCATACTGTGAAACATTCTAGGTGCCAGATTTCCCCAACAGAAAATGTACGTATGCATAAAGTAAACATATTGAGCTTGTCTCTATGGTTCTCATCTCTGTGGATCATTCTGTTATAATTTACACATTTTAAATCACAATATTCATCTCCGCTGACTTACGCGTTAGAAAACTACGGTGTCGAGTGGGAGCTGACGTCGCCGTAAATGTCATCACAACAAAGTGCCGCGTGCTGTCGGCGCCCCCTATGGACGGTCTGCCCCTGTCGTGTAGAGTTACAGTGGTGATCGTGACAGGTTTGTCTCTGTTCTTCAGGTTCACGCTCGTTTATAATCGCTGGTGCTTACGTCTCCACTGAATTTGTGCTAATAATGGAACGATTCAGAGCAAATTCTGACCTTTCACCTCAAATAAAACAAGGACAGAAATGTGCAGTCAGTGTAAGGTTCCACATTGGCTTTATCACATCAGTCTGCTGTGCATGAGTCTGTGAGCGTGCATGAGCCTGTGAGCGTGCATGAGCCTGTGAGCGTGCATGAGCCCGTGAGCGTGCATGAGCCCGTGAGCGTGCATGAGCCCGTGAGCGTGCATGAGCCCGTGAGCGTGCATGAGCCCGTGAGCGTGCATGAGCCCGTGAGCGTGCGTGAGGTGAGGACAGAGATGAGGACAGAGGTGAGGACAGAGGTGAGGACAGAGGTGAGGGCAGAGGTGAGGACAGAGGTGAGGACAGCAGACACTGTGCTGCAGTGTGGGAGTGATTAAAGGAGGTGCTTTATAAAAAGGAGCCAACCAGCAAGGTGCTGTGTGTACAGGAGGAGGTGCTGTGTGTACAGGAGGAGGTGCTGTGTGTACAGGAGGAGGTGCTGTGTGTACAGGAGGAGGTGCTGTGTGTACAGGAGGAGGTGCTGTGTGTACAGGAGGAGGTGCTGTGTGTACAGGAGGAGGTGCTGTGTATACAGGAGGAGGTGCTGTGTGTACAGGAGGAGCCCATCAGAGAGACCATGTGACCCCTGGATCAAACCTCTGGATCCATTTGTTTTTTATGTGTTATGTTTTTAGTCCTGAGATCAGACTGAACTTGTGACCATCTGGTGGGATTAATCGTGGGATTAATCGTGGGATTAATCGTGGGATTAATCGTGGGATTAATCGTGGGATTAATCGTGGGATTAATTGTTGGATTAATCATATGATAAATCGTGGGATTAATTGTGGAATAAATCGTGGGTTTAATTGTTGGATTAATCATACGATAAATCGTGGGATTAATCGTTGGCCTTTATTGTTTGGCGTCGTTATAAGTGCTTCTATTTATATGACAGTGACTCACGCAGCGTCACGGAGCTCGTCAGGTTCAAAAGGAGGATCCGATCAAAATGACATGAAGTCATAATAATCATCTCAGTATTTTCCAGTTTGTCCCAGGCCGCAGTCGTCGTCCTCTTTAGTTTTTTGGTTGAGTGTTTTAGTGTATTTATGTTTCTTTGCTCTCATCAGTGTGTTATGGTTATGTGTGACTGCTCTAGTTAAAGTACAAACACGTGTGCAGACGGTGAATGGTACAGTCAGAAATAACTGACCAATCACAGCCCTGCGTTAGGTGCCATGTGGTGATGTCATCAGCCCACTTCACGCCTCTCCGTGTGGCCTCAGAGACAGAGGTGTGAAGCTGGCGTCAGAGGAGCAGAACTGACAACAAACGCTACAACGGCAAAGACAGAGCAAAGATCACAGAATGATCAATATCATGATCAATTATGTTCTCAATTTAAAGAACATCTTTTAATCAAAATGTGTGAATCACCCAGATTTTAAAGGTCCTGTATTACCCTTTGTAACTCTTTATTATTAGTCTGTAACATCTCTAAATGCTCTGTTCCACCTTGTGATGTCATCAAGTGGTAGTTTTCATGTCAACTCCTCCTTTTACCTTTAGTTCAGTCGAGATAAGAGACAACTCCAGGACTGAAATGATCCAAATGATTCTATAAATGAAGGTGTGTGGAGTTTAAAAACACAGTGGACCACTTCCTGTATCACCACATGATGACATCACAAGGTGGAACAGAGTGTTTTCAGTTTGAGAGAAGAACTCAGCCTAAATCTGCAGGTTTGTGTGTTAAACATGTGAGAATGAAACAAAACACAACTCCAGGTCTGTGTGTGACGAGGAAACGACATTAAAACAGATCAGAGAATAGTTTTGATTTATTTTGTTTTGTTTTTTTGAGCCTGTGTATTATGTTTTGTTTTGTATTTAAAGTATTTTATTGTGTTTAAAAAAGTTCATAGTTAAAATAATCTCACAATAGTTCAAATATTGAAGAATCGTATCGTGCATCTGGCTCCTCTGCTGCAGCTCCTTTTACTGCTGATGCTTTCACTATAAATACTACAGTTTTGTTTTAATTAATATTTTTTATTATACTTTAAAATATCACAGCCCCTCCCACCGACAGGTGGAGCACAGGATAAATGCCCCCTAACCCCGCCCCTAACCCCGCCCCCGCTGCATTTGACCCCTTTTGTCGTCAGGTCTGAGGGACAGGAGCAGTGGACGACTGTGACTGTCCCTCTGTCAGGATGAGGACACTCAACTCACCACAGCCACAGTGGACACTAGGGGGAGCCGTCCTGAGTGGACACTAGGGGGAGCTGTCCTGAGTGGACACTAGGGGGAGCCGTCCTGAGTGGACACTAGGGGGAAGTGTCCTGAGTGGACACTAGGGGGAAGTGTCCTGAGTGGACACTAGAGGGAAGTGTCCTGAGCGGACACTAGGGGGAGCCGTCCTGAGCGGACACTAGGGGGAGCCGTCCTGAGCGGACACTAGGGGGAAGTGTCCTGAGCGGACACTAGGGGGAAGTGTCCTGAGCGGACACTAGGGGGAAGTGTCCTGCGTGGACACTAGGGGGAAGTGTCCTGAGTGGACACTAGAGGGAAGTGTCCTGAGCGGACACTAGGGGGAAGTGTCCTGAGTGGACACTAGAGGGAGCTGTCCTGCGTGGACACTAGAGGATCTAAAGCAGTGGTTCTTAACCTGGGTTCGATCGAACCCTCGGGGTTCGGTGAGTCAGTCCCAGGGGTTCAGACTCATATGATTCATGGACTGCGAGCGTCTCCAGACTCCGGCCGTGTCCTAATTCGACAAATGCACCTTTGCTGTTCCTATCGAACACTGCTCACTCCAAGCTGCGCGCGCACAATTGCGCACTGCTGACACGGTCTCTTTTTCAGTGTGAGTCAGTGAGTGTGACCGGGGACGAGCTGCTCCAGACAATTATGTGATTCACATACGTATTGTGCAGCTTATCAACGTCATTGACAGACGTCCTCATGTCCCGCTCCCAGAGTTTGCAGTGTGTGGTTTGTAAATATATATTTATTTTGACCCATACCAGTTGTTTTGAATATATTTTATATACAAATACACATTATATATATTGTGTTTTCATATATAAATGTACAGTAATAGAGCAGCTGTGCAGATACAGATTCCTCTCTGTGTATTGGTCATTGATACTGTCACTTTGAACGGCATAAAAACATAAAACGACATAAAAACGAAGAAAAGGAACAGACTTTGCTGTGAAAATGACATGAGAGTGGCCAAGGGGAAGCCCTGCATTTCTGACCTGGTCTCTCAAAGGAAACAGCAGAAGTCACTGATTTGCAGTAAATATTCATTATTATTGTGGCCTGATGGAAATGAGGTGATGGGTGTGTGTTAAAATGTAAAAAATAATAAATAGCATAAATACAATAAGTTCATTATTGGAATACATAATACAATACAAAATTAAAATTATTTCAGTGTGGTAGTGTTAAAAAAGGTCATGTCTTTGTGAAAAGGTGTGTGTGTAATGTGTTGTGAGTTTATACATTGTATTGGTTTTATTCTTTGAACACAGTGATGTTAATGCACGATTTATTTTGTGCACCAGTAAAACAAACATATGTCTTGAATTTGAAAAAAATTATATTTTATTTTTCAATAAAGAAGGGTTCGGTGAATGTGCATATGGAACCGGTGGGGTTCAGTACCTCCAACAAGGTTAAGAACCACTGATCTAAAGCATCTATTAATGTTTTTTTGCACACTGTCCCTTCAAATAAACTAATTAACTAACTCACCTAAAGGATTATTAGGACCTGTTCACTTTCTCCTTAATGCAATTATCTAATCGACCAATCACATGGCAGATGCTTCAGTGCATTTAGGGGCGTGGTCCTGGTCAATCTCCTGAACTCCAAACTGAATGTCAGAATGGGAAAGAAAGGTGATTTAAGACATTTTGAGCGTGGCCTGGTTGTTGGTGCCAGACGGGCCGGTCTGAGTATTTCACAATCTGCTCAGTTACTGGGATTTTCACGCACAACCATTTCTAGGGTTTACAAAGAATGGAGTGAAAAGGGAAAAAACATCCAGTATGTGTCAGTCCTGAGGGCAAGGAGGTCAGAGGAGGTCAGAGGAGGTCAGAGGAGGTCAGAGGAGGTCAGAGGAGAATGGGACGAGTGATTCAAGCTGATAGAAGTTCAACGTTGACTGAAATAACCACTCGTTACAACCGAGGAATGCAGCAAAGCATTTGTGAAGCCACAACACACACAACCTTGAGGCGGATGAGCTACAACAGCAGAAGACCCCACCGGGTACCACTCATCTCCACTACAAATAGGAAAAAGAGGCTACAATTTGCACGAGCTCAACAAAATTGGACAGTTGAAGACTGGAAAAATGTTGGCTGGTCTGATGAGTCTGGATTTCTGTTGAGACATTCAAATGGTAGAGTCAGAATTTGGCGTAAACAGAATGAGAACATGGATCCATCATGCCTTGTTCCCATTGTGCAGGTGGTGGTGGTGGTGTAATGGTGTGGGGGATGTTTTCTTGGCACACTTTAGGTCCCTTAGTGCCAATTGGGCATCGTTTAAATGCCACGGGCTACCTGAACATTGTTTCTGACCATGTCCATCCCTTCATGACCACCATGTACCCGTCCTCCTCCTCTACGTCCAGCAGGATAATGCTCCATGTCATAAACCTCGAATCATTTCAAATTGGTTTCTTGAACATGACAATGAGTTCACTGAACTACAATGGCCCCACAGTCACCAGATCTCAACCCCATAGAGCATCTTTGGGATGTGGTGGAACGGGAGCGTCGTGCTCTGGATGTGCATCCCACAAATCTCCATCAACTGCAAAATGCTCCTCAATTTGGGCCAACATTTGTAAAGAATCAGCTCCTTGAATCAAAGCCACATAGAATTAAGGCAGTTCTGAAGGTGAAAGGTCAAACACCGTATTAGTCTGGTGTTCATAATAATCCTTCAGGTGAGTGTATAACACAAGTGTCTCACTTTAAAACACTTTGAATGTTGCTGTTTGTCGTCAGGGGTGGAATGTAATAAAGTAAAATGAGTAAAGTAAAACTGTACTTAAGTAAAGCACAGATACCTAAACATTTTACTTAAATACATTTTACAGTGTGTACTTTTTATTTTTACTTGAGTACATTTGAGAGCAGTATCTGGACTTTCCCCACTACATTTTGAACTGGACTGAAAAGTAAAAGTATTTGTCTTATTGTGTGAGAGCTGCTGAAACGGCTGAGGGTTTATTTTTAACACTTTGGGAATCTGAACAAAACAAAAATATAAAAATAAAAACAGAAAAGAACAAAAAAAAAAAACAAACAACAACTATTGAATCGATTGTTTCTGTTGAACAAAATTCTGCTCAAATCTTTATCAAAATAAAAGACTCAATATCTGTGAGAAATACTTTGACTTTTTACTCTTACAGTACATTTTTAAACTGGTACTTTAATACTTAAGTAGATTTCTTCACGTGATGCTTGTACTTTTACTTTAGTATTTTTTACTCCAGTGTCTGAGTTTTTAAGTAACTGCACTGAGCTTTTCCTCCATCAGTGTTTACGTCTGACATGTTCTGTCAGGTGGAGGTTCATTCATAAATAAAATGAATAAAAATAAAATGTGGTGTTCAGAGTAAATGAGTCAACTCAACATAGCGTACATTTAGTGTTTGAGTATATTTAAGTATACAGAAAGCAAATATAAGTATATAAACTGTAGTATAAGTACATGCAGTATGTTTAGTGATATATACTGAGTGTAAACAGAAAACACATGGATGTTTGTTAATGTTTTTCAAAAGAAACTGTCTTTGAAGAATCCTCATAAAAATGTCCCTTACTGCCTCTGTCTCTATGGAAACAAGTGTTTAAGGCAGAACAAAGTGGCACGTTTGACTCATATCGTCATTTCTTGTGTAAAGTTTTGTCGTGTGGAGGATTCAGGATTGAATTATTTCTGCATTTTGAATAATCTGAAAACTGGAGCTGGAACATGTGATGTGACTTTTATGAAACAGCAGCATGTTCTGATCATTATTACATCATAGTCACTTCACCTTCTCGTCTCTGTAGAGCTTTGACTGGAATGTTCCACACTACGGCATTTGGTTTATCTCAGGGAGACGAGCCGATAACCGGCAGGTCACGAGTGGAAAGTGTTCAGCAGGTTTAGCCTATTATTACCACAGAGAAGAGCTGGGTGATCAGTTTGGAGAAGTGCATCATTGAGCTCAGGACCTGGAGGAAGTGTCTGGGGTGAGGGAGGTGTGGGAGTCCGGTCTGCGTTGGGTCCACATCCGCTCTGCGTCCGGTCTCTGTGCTGTCTGCGTCCGGTCTGTGTGCGGTCTGCGTCCGGTCTGTGTGCGGTCTGCGTCCGGTCTGTGTGCGGTCTGCGTCCGGTCTGTGTGCGGTCTGCGTCCGGTCTGTGTGCGGTCTGCGTCCGGTCTGCAGCTTGTCTGCGTCCGGTCTGTGTGCGGTCTGTGTCCGGTCTGTGTCCGGTCTCTGTGCGGTCTGCAGCTTGTCTGCGTCGGGTCTGTGTCGGGTCTGCGTCGGGTCTGTGTGCGGTCTGCGTCCGGTCTGTGTGCGGTCTGCGTCCGGTCTCTGTGCGGTCTGCGTCCGGTCTCTGTGCGGTCTGCGTCCGGTCTCTGTGCGGTCTGCATCGGGTCTGTGTGTGGTCTGCATCCGGTCTCTGTGCGGTCTGCGTCGGGTCTGCATCCGGTCCGCATCCGCTCTGAGTCCGGTCTCTGTGCGGTCTGCGTCCGGTCTGTGTTGGGACTGCGTCGGGTCTGTGTCCGGTCTCTGTGCGGTCTCTGTGCGGTCTCTGTGCGGTCTGCAGCTTGTCTGCGGCGGGTCTGCGTCCGGTCTGTGTTGGGTCTGTGTGCGGTCTGCGGCGGGTCTGCGGCGGGTCTGCGGCGGGTCTGCGGCGGGTCTGTGGCGGGTCTGTGGCCGGTGATGTTGTGCTCTTGGGCCTGGCACATTTTAACTGTGATATATCACTTTAAAAATATTAAGTAAAAGCCAAAAGTCAAATCTGTAACTGGACAAACAGCTGTAGGACTGAAGACGCTGTCCAGTGTTTTGTCCAGTGTTTTGTCCAGTGTTTTGTCCAGTGACAGATTTCACTTTTGGCCTTTGTGGATCAGACCTGGACGACTGAGGGACAGACGTCTTTAAAAATATGGACGATAAACAAAAATATTGAAAATTCAAAATAAATAACAGTAATAAAACAGTAAGTTAATTTGACCTGAGGTTGTTTATTCAAACCTCGTCACAGAAAGATCCTTGTTCCTAAAGATAAAATGACTCCATAAATGTTTGTTAATAAAATGTATTTGTATATGTATTTAAAATGTATTTATCCTCTATTTACTGAACTGAGTTGTGTTTGTGGTGGACAGGAGGAAGGACACTCCCTGTGGTCACACTCTGGGGTTTCTGTATCTGAGCTGCTCAGAGGAACTACACGTTTCCTCTGTCAACATGAACAATAAGATCGGCTGACCTAAAGGCGCCGTGTGTGGAGTTGGACTAAAAGTACAGGACTAAAAGTACAGGACTAAAAGTACAGGACTAAAAGTACAGGACTAAAAGTACACTTCAGTAGATTACTGCGGTTTATAAATAATTATATAAGTCTCCAAAACTCACACCAATCACCTGCAATTATAATTAAAGGGCATGAGTTAATGTAGTGAAATGAACCAGAAACACAAAACTCGTGGTATTTGTACTGAAAATGTAACAATCTATTGTAAAGATTTAATAAACTGTCACTGCTTTACATTTTAGTGACACTAGTTTGAATTTTCTTTTCACTTACACCTCGTTCTTTTTGTTTTCGCTCGAGTAATGTTTAATGCTGTTGTTATCTTAAAGTAAACTTGGTGACACATTCAGCGTTACTCCACTCTCTCTGAAACAGAACGAGCTCATCTCACTGGCTGCTGCGTTAAGCCCCGCCCCCTGCTCCTCCCCTTTTCTCCACACACTCGTATAATATTTACATACACCTGTGCACACTGTACACAGTCCAACCTGGACCTGGCAGAGGGACAGCTGGAGGACACAGACTGGACCTAGAAAGCAGAAAGAGAGCTGCAGGACATCAACTGGACCTAGAGGACATCAACTGGACCTAGAGGACACCATCTGGACCTAGAGGACACCATCTGGACCTAGAGGACACCATCTGGACCTAGAGGACACCAACTGGACCTAGAGGACATCAACTGGACCTAGAGGACACCAACTGAACCAGGAGAGGACACCAACTGGACCTAGAGGACACCATCTGGACCTAGAGGACACCATCTGGACCTAGCAGACACCAGCTGGACCTAGAGGACAACAACTGGACTTAGAGGACACCAACTGGACCAAGAAAGCAGAAAGAGAACTGCAGGTCATCAACTGGACATAACAAACAGAAGAGCTGCAGGACACATCAAATATATAAGACGACAAAACCAAACCAAAAAAATATAGACAGAGCAGAGGAGGCTGGAAGAAACACACAGGCTGACCACTGGACACATCTCCCACTGGACACATCTCCCACTGGACACATCTCCCACTGGACACATCTCCCACTGGACACATCTCCACTGGACACATCTCCACTGGACACATCTCCCACTGGACACATCTCTCACTGGACACATCTCCCACTGGACACATCTCCACTGGACACATCTCTCACTGGACACATCTCCCACTGGACACATCTCCACTGGACACACAGGCTGACAGCTGGAGATATTTCCCACTGGACACAGGGGCTGCAGCACGATGCTGAGGAGGAGGAGGAGTCTGTCTTTCGGTGGATTTGGGTATGTTCCATGTTCCATGTTCCATGTTCCATGTTCTGTGTTCTGTGTTCCTTTTTATTTTAAAGGTGCACTGTGTAACTTTTCTGCAGGAGGGTTGCCACATAGATCTATGGCTTTAGATCAATGATGTCTCCATGGAGACAAGCAGGTGGCAACGCTGAAATGTCACAGACTGCACCTTTAACAACTGGTTTTGTTTTTTGTTTTTGAATTGCACATTAAATAACTTGCACTGAGAAAGGTACAGTAATGTGCAACACAAGAGTCAAACTCACATGGACCTCCACCAAGGCACGAGCTGCACTGGTAAAAACATAAAAAAACAGTTTGTTTGAGTCTGTGGAGCAGCTGTAAACGATCCATGTTTCAGTGAAGCTCAAATTTAATATAAAAACTAAATCTATAAGTTTGATCTTGGCTGTGTCACTTTTGATGAAAACAAAATCCTCCCAAAAAGTAAATGTTTATATATGTGTGCGTTTACATAACCCCACAGTGCTGGGGTGGTGGCCGTGTGGTAAAGTTCTTCTGAAAAAGGAAGGATGGGTGGAGGCGCTGGTGGAGGCGCTGGTGGAGGTGCTGGTGGGGCGCTCCTCTGACGCTCCTCTGACTCTCCTCTGACTCTCCTCTGACGCTCCTCTGACTCTCCTCTGACTCCTCTGACTCTCCTCTGACTCTCCTCTGACTCTCCTCTGACGGCTCGTCTCAGTGTGTGCGTCTAAACTGTTCACAGTGTGCAGCTTTGAGACGTGTTTACACTGTAAAGTCACACTCTTGTGTAGTCGCTCTTGTGGCGGTGCATGGAGTTGTAGAACACGGTGTGCTGTTGTGTAACCTTTAACCTTTAACCTATTATTTTGACTAAGTCACTTTTCTTGCTAGTTTCCATGGAGATGTTTTTATTTCGACAGAATGTTATTGAATGTATCTGTGTTGCATTTATGTATTTATCGGCCAAAAGATAAACCGTGTTTGTGGACTGGCCACAAGAGATAAAGTGAATGCCATACTGTGGAACATTCCAGGCCAAGCAACTGCATGAAGAGCAGGTGACGGACCCTCTACTATAAAGTTACAGAATGCTCCTTTAAGCTGCTGCTCTCCAAAAGTATTAAAGTGGGCCTATAAAAACACATAGACTGTAATGAAAATAACAGCGTCATTTGGACGTTTTGAGCCAGACATCGTGTGAAATCGTGTGAAATCGTGTGAAATCGTGTGATATCGTGTGATATTGTGTGATATCGTGTGAAATCGTGTGATATCGTGTGATATCGTGTGATATTGTGTGATATCGTGTGAAATCGTGTGAAATCGTGTGATATCATGTGATATCGTGTGAAATCGTGTGAAATCGTGTGATATCATGTGAAATCGTGTGAAATCGTGTGATATCGTGTGATATCATGTGAAATTGTGTGATATCGTGTGAAATCGTGTGAAATCGTGTGATATCGTGTGAAATCGTGTGATATCGTGTGAAATCGTGTGAAATTGTGTGTTTTTATTGACATAGCGGTCAAGGCTTCCAGCTCAGCAGCTGTGAGATCAGATCAGTCGTTGTGCTGGTCATTTCCTCTCTGGGGCACAAAGATTTCCCATGATGCATCAGTGCAGAAGGTAGCAGTAAGTGCATTTATATTTCCCAGGACGCTCCAGCACTTAGCCACGTCCCACCGATGTTCAGAGACACATTCACGATGGCACAAATTCAAACGATTTGTTTGACTTCAAAAATAATATTACTCATGTAGAAGTACAAAATAAGCAAGTGAAACATTTTGAAGTTATTGTAAATAGAAGATCAAAACATCAAATAATGAAAAAAATCTGGAAAGATCGATCACAAAAACTAAATCAGATCTGAAGAAATGATGCAAGAAACAAACGTTCAAATCATTTAATATTATCAACAAAAAGTGGAAAGTTACAGAACCCTCACTTGAGTAATGACTCAAGGAGGTATAAAAGTAAAGGGTCTGAAATGTAGCCAACTCTGAGAAGTACAAAAGTGACTCCAGTACTGCGAGTATTACCCGTCTCAGGCCGTACAGTCGCAGTATTTGTCCCAAGAGCAGCACTGGGTATACTACGCCATTTCCCATGTAGTTCAGTAGGACACTGTTTGAAAATTCCCAAAGTTCCACAGGAAAAAGTAAAGCTTGAAAAGTGAGTTAACAGGGCACCATTTATTTGAGTTTATTTTGCCTTTTAGCTGATAAGAGCTGTCACACTGAAACAGAAGTCACGTGTTTCATTAAAAATAGCAACAAAATGCCACCTGTGACGCTCCGTCTGATAAGACACGGCAACAGTCAAATCATATTAAAAACAAACAGAATCATTTGGCAGTGTCTTTCACCATCTGCTGTGTTTAGGTCCACATGTAAAACACTCATTTGACTTGAACATAAGGAGAGGTGCAGAGCTGGTGGAACTCTACGACTGTTTTTGTGTCTAGAAAACAAAACAAAAACCGTGTGACCAACGCTATGAGGCAAAACAGCATTACACAGTCTGACTGCAGGGCTAATGCTGTAAAGGTCCCATGTTTTATGCATTTTTTTGACTTTTTATAAAAAAATATTTTAAGCCTTGGTCTCTCACATGAAATAACTTGACTTTACCCTGACAGCAGCATGTTGTGATTATGGACAGAGTTAATGAAGCTTTGAACAGAGTCAAAACTGGTTTGAGCAGCTTTTTGTTGATCATTAAACCATCTTCAAGAGGGGGTTTTATGAAAAAGTTTCATTTTTTTGTAGCTTTCTACCATTTTATAATGTTGTTCCCTCATGAAAACATATCTGAAGTAATGTTAGAGCTCATCCATTCATTTTTCAGTCATTTAGTGATCTCTCCTATTCAAACGCTCTTATAATGAGCCTCAAGACCTGTCCAATGCTCCACCCACAAGCCTACATCATCCAAGCTCCACCCACAAGCCTACATGTAATAGGTATATTGGCTAGAGACCCGAGTAGTTGTGTGGTAGCATTATGACCAAGTGCAGATCGTTGGGCGAAGACCAGAGAAGGTACGTTGAGTTTAGGTGGTACCATATAATGAATGTGAAGGAGCCAACAAAATAGACACTGGTGAATGGACATTCAAACAAATGAGAAACACAAAATGATCATTGAGCGGTTCACAATGATAATGTACAGTTCTACTAGTTCAGTTCAAATACCCACAGCCCCCCCTTGAGTTCAGTTTGTGGACTGTGATCATCTTAAAGTCCAAACACATTCATAGTTCAAAAATACGTTGAGGTAAATTGTAGGCTGTTTATGACATGAGCCGCCTACAGGCCCGACCAGAGCAGGTGCAGTTTGATGTAGAGAAAGTCTTCAGATTTAGGCTCGAGGGTTAATCCGTAGCTCGCCATCCGCGAATGAGAACCTGACCTGTGTGGAAACAGGACCAACGGCTTCAGTCAGTAAATTCAGTGTGTACACAATCTAAGTTTAAGTACAAATCAATAGCAATTGCAATTCTGTAGTTATACAAGCTGTATCACCAATAAATAATCATCACAATCTCAATATCATGTGGAGCATAGAGCGACATTAACCACGTGCATGAAAATGACAGTATTAGCTCCGTAGAACATTCATAAATACTGAATAAAGGCTTGAAATTCATCACAAAAGTGTCTACAACATGATACAGGTTAAACAAAGACTCGACCTAAGTTTCATAGCATTTGAATGAAAGATACTGGAGAAAACAGGTTTAAAACCCAATGCTAACCGCTCATTAAGAATGAATGGAGCGCCCTAGGCTAGCATTAGCATAACAAACAAACTCACCAATTCCCCTTTAAATCTGAGTCAAACCTCACTCCTGGTGCGGCAGGGACCCGATGACCGCTGCCTGTGGTTAAACAGTGAGGTTAATAAAGTTAGAGCGCTGTTATAGCGAAATGAAGGTAAATTAGAACTTTAAACCTACCGGCTTCACGCGCTCCTCGAGCCCCGCCCCTCCCGCGTGCGGGGTAATACTGGGCCCTGATTGGACACAACGAGTCACGTGAGCGGGAGCCAGACTCACGAGGGACAGACGGAGAGAGCATACGTCACCCATGCTCCGCCCACAATACATTTCTATAAATATACAAAAACAGGATACAAAACTGTACACAACAACGTGCAAGTGGGTTTTTTCATGTTTTAATTTAAAAAGTAAACTTTTTGTATGATTAATTATTTCTCTCTTTTTCAGGATTGACAAGTCGTCTGTAACAGCCGTCAAAGCCAGGTAAGGCCTTGTTTACGTCTTCACCTGGATTTGGATTGTATTTCTGATAAGTGCAAAGACCTGTTTATGCTGTATTACACATATGTGCAGTGTGTGACATGTGCGGTGTGTGACATGCGCGGTGTGTGACATGCGCAGTGTGTGACATGCGCAGTGTGTGATATGCGCAGTGTGATATGTGCAGTGTGTGACATGTGCGGTGTGTGATATGTGCGGTGTGTGACATGTGCTGTGTGTGACATGCGCAGTGTGATATGTGCAGTGTGTGACATGTGCGAGTGTGTGACATGTGCGAGTGTGTGACATGTGCGGTGTGTGACATGTGCAGTGTGTGACATGTGCAGTGTGTGACATGTGCAGTGTGTGATATGCGCAGTGTGACATGTGCGAGTGTGTGACATGTGCGAGTGTGTGACATGTGCGGTGTGTGACATGTGCGGTGTGTGATATGTGCGGTGTGTGACATGCGCGAGTGTGTGACATGTGCAGTGTGATATGTGCTTGTTTGTGTGATATGTGCTTGTTTGTGATATGTGCTTGTTTGTGTGATATGTGCTTTATGTGCTTGTTTGTGTGATATGTGCAGTGTGATATGTGCTTGTTTGTGTGATATGTGCAGTGTGATATGTGCTTGTTTGTGTGATATGTGCAGTGTGATATGTGCTTGTTTGTGTGATATGTGCTTGTTTGTGTGATATGTGCTTGGTTGTGTGATATGTGCTTGTTTGTGTGATATGTGCTTGTTTGTGTGATATGTGCAGTGTGATATGTGCTTGTTTGTGTGATATGTGCAGTGTGATATGTGCTTGTTTGTGTGATATGTGCAGTGTGATATGTGCTTGTTTGTGTGATATGTGCTTGTTTGTGTGATATGTGCTTGGTTGTGTGATATGTGCAGTGTGATATGTGCTTGTTTGTGTGATATGTGCAGTGTGATATGTGCTTGTTTGTGTGATATGTGCAGTGTGATATGTGCTTGTTTGTGTGATATGTGCTTGTTTGTGTGACATGTGCTTGTTTGTGTGACATGTGCTTGTTTGTGTGATATGTGCTTGTTTGTGTGACATGTGCTTGTTTGTGTGATATGTGCTTGTTTGTGTGATATGTGCTTGTTTGTGTGATATGTGCTTGTTTGTGTGACATGTGCTTGTTTGTGTGATATGTGCTTGTTTGTGTGATATGTGCTTGTTTGTGTGATATGTGCTTGTTTGTGTGATGTGTGCTTGTTTGTGTGATGTGTGCTTGTTTGTGTGACATGTGCTTGTTTGTGTGACAGATCTGTTCATGGTCTATAGTCTTTGTTTCTCTGCTTTCATAACGTCCGTCTCATGGACGTGGTCGGTTGTAGCATGAACTGAAGGTTGGCAGAGTGGTCAGATCCACTGACCCACAGGTTGGCGATGCAATTCTAGCTGCCACAGATGAATGCTGTCATTGTGTCCTTGGGCAAGACACTTAACACTCACCCTCACTCTCAGCGTCTGTGTGCACTGGTGTATGACTGAGTGTGTGAATGAGTGAGTGGTTCCTTGATGTAAAAGGCTTTGAGTCTTGAAGGTGGAGCGCTGTATAAAAATGTGACCGTTGAGTTTGTTTACTGTGAGTAGGATAATTGTACCGAGGACAAAAGTGTGGTCTTTCAAGTGCTTTTATCTTAGCTCGTTTTGTAATCCCTCTGATATTCTGTGATTATGATTGAAGCTCTCTCTGTCGTTCTGTTTGGCAAGGAAACAAGACTAAACCAGAACTAAACAAGGACTTAACCCACGCTAAACCAGGGCTAAACAAGAATTAACCCGGACTAAACCCAGGACTAAACCCAGGACTAAACCCAGGACTAAACCCAGGACTAAACCCAGGACTAAACCCAGGACTAAACCCGGACTAAACCCGGACTAAACCCGGACTAAACCCGGACTAAACCCGGACTAAACCCAGGACTAAACCCAGGACTAAACCCAGGACTAAACCCAGGACTAAACCCGGACTAAACCCGGACTAAACCCGGACTAAACCCGGACTAAACCCGGACTAAACACAGTCTAATCCAGGACTAAACTCGCACTAAACCAGGTCTAAACCAGCACCAAAATTTCTCTAAAAATGATGAAGTTGAGTATTTGTAAAATTGTGCCTTTGATCGAAGCTCGTGCAGTTTCCAGCCGAGCCGTGAACTTTCCGTGAAACCCGGCGTGAGTATCGAGCGGGTGGCTGACATTTGGAGGTGCCAGTGTCGCCTGTGGTTTGTCTCATTGTGGAGCTGTGGATCTGCACCTCCTCTGGCTCTGCCCTTTTATACTCTCATATGAAAATACAGCTGCTTCTACACTCCCAAATAACACAGGACAAGCTCGCCCGCAGGGAGTAACACAGACCAGTCTATTAAACACCTCACACTGGAATAAGAGTATTATATAACACGTTTGGGAGGAGCAGCCTTAAAGTGTCCATCTGACTCTACTCTATGATCTATGATATAATGTCGTTTCTTCATCACACACAGACCTGGAGTTGTGTTTTGTTTCATTCACACATGTTTAACACACAAACCTGCAGATTTAGGCTGAGCTCTTCTCTCAAACTGAAAACACTCTGTTCCACCTTGTGATGTCATCATGTGGTGATACAGGAAGTGCTCCACTGTGTTTTTAAACTCCACACACCTTCACTAGAATCATTTGGATCATTTGCCACTTATCTCCACTGAACTAAAGGTAAAAGGAGCTGTTAACTTGAAAACTACCACTTCATGACATCACAAGGTTTGAACAGAGCGTTTCGAGCTTAGGAGATGTGACAGACTAATGAAAAAGTGTCACTCAAACATGTGAATGAAAAAAAAAAAACATAACTCCAGGTCTGTTTTTGAGGAGGGGACAGCATTAAAACATGGATTAATGTCACAAGAGTCAGTTTTGTTAAATATGGGACCTTTAAGGGGAATAACTGCATTTTATTTGATGTCATTCTTACGCTGCACCACTGGCTTTACTATTACTATTACTATTACTATTACTATTACTATTACTATTACTATTACTATTACTATTACTATTACTATTAGGCAAGGCAAGTTTATTTGTATAGCACAATTCGTACACAGGGTAATTCAAAGTGCTTTATAGACTAAGAAAGACATTAAAATCACATAAATAAAAACATAAATAATCACAAATAATCATCATAAATTTACCATTCAAAGAGAAGAGGCAGAATAAAAACCTTTCAGTCGTCTGCACAGATAAACAGAGTCTGGATTTAAACATTGTCAAAGTAGAGGCCTGTCTCACATCTTCAGGAAGAATGTTCCAAGTTTTAGCTGCATAAAACTTAAACACTGATTCCCCATATTTAGTCCTGACTCTGGGCACCAGCAGGAGGCCGGTCCCTGAAGTCCTCAGAGTGTGAGATGGTTCATGTGGCACTAACATGTCGGAGATGTTCTTTGGACCTAGGCCATGGAGAGACTTATACACAAGCAGAGCTGCTTTAAAGTCTATTCTTTGAGCTACAGGAGCCAGTGCAGAGACCTGAGCACAGGACTTATTTACTCGTATTTCGTGGTTCTAGTCAGACCCGAGCAGCAGCGTTCTGGATGTTCTGGATGTTCTGGATGTTCTGTTCTGTGTTAAGACTCGTTTGGAGAGGCCAGTGAGCAGGACGTTACAGTCGTCTAACGTACTGGAGACAAATGCAGGATAAGTCTCTCTAAGTCTGGTTTTGACAGTTTACCTTTGATTTTTGCCATGTTTTTTAGGTGTAAAAAGCTGCAGATGTTATTGATTTGATGTGTCTGTTAAAGTTCAAGTCTGAGTCCATTTTTACCTCTAGATTTCTAGTCTGATTTGAAGGTTTTAGAGAGAGAGACTGGAGGTGATGCTGACACTTTCTCTATGTTCCTGTGGGCCAAAGATGATGATTTCAGTCTTGTCTGAGTTTATCTGGAGAAAGTTGTTTTTCCTCCACACACTGATCTGTTGATGCAGTGAATCCACTGGTCCATATTCACCTGCTGCAGTGAGACATAGATCTGACTCGTCTGCAGAGTTGTGTGTGACACATTATTGTTGTGTATTAACTGTCCTAACAGCAGCATGTAGAGACTGAACAACAGGGGTCCCAGGATTGACCCCTGGGGCACCCCACAGGTCAGGGACATTTTATCTGAGACACATTTTCCAATTTCAACAAAGTACTCCCTGTTTTCTAGATAGGACTTGAACCAGTTTAGTGCAGTACCACAGATGCCCTCCCAGTCCTCTAGTCTCTCTAAGAGGATCCCATGATCCACAGAGTCAAAGGAAACACTCAGATCTAACAGGATCAACACTGAGACTTTACATCAGTGTCAGGTGGACGTCATTTGTCCTTGATAAGAGCATCTCAGTCTGTGGTGGGTCTAAAACATGATTACTCTTACTGTTGTCTCTCAGAGTGTCTCAGAGTGTCTCAGAGTGTCTCAGAGTGTCTCAGAGTGTCTCAAGAATGCATCAGAGTGTCTCAAGAGTGTCTCAAGAGTGTCTCAGGAGTGTCTCAGGAGTGTCTCAGGAGTGTCTCGGAGTGTCTCGGAGTGTCTCAAGAATACATCAGATTGCCTCAGAGTGTCTCAGTGTCTTTTCAAAACAAACCCTGCTCCTTCTAGAAACTCATCTCATTCTGCCGCAGTTTTAAAAGTTGAACAATTTCCCTTTTGTGGAGTGAGCTGGTTTGTTACGTGTGAGCGCAGCCACGGCTCAGGTGAGACGTTGTAGTTTAACCAGAAACTTGATATTTAACTCTGTTGTAGTGTCCTTGAGCAAGACACTTCTGTATGAGTCTGGTTTGTGACTGAATCGTCTGTGGTCCTTCAGTTTTGCTGGAATCTAAAAATTGAACATGCAAATTCAACCCGATGAATGCTGTAGATTCATGACTTATGGGTTTAATCACAAAGTTCATCCATTTTAAACTGATTATCTGAGCCTGAGGTGGTGCAGGCAGCCGGGGAGACTTCCCTCTCCCCGGACACTTCCTCCAGCTCTTCTAAAAATAAAAGTCTCCCTCGTCTTTACCACCTGCAGATAAATATTCATTACCTTCTATTTGACTTTGTTGCGACTTGAAGCCGAGGTCTGGTGCTTATTAATAAAACAGAATCATTTCTCCTTTTTGCTGTTTCACTGAGTCAGAGTCAAAACCCTGAATTAGAAACGTAGCACAGGGTCTTTCAGCGTTAAATAAAGTGTTGAACAACAGCAACAATGACGACAACACGGCATCAAATACCACAAAACCTAATGGTCAATGTTCAGACTGGACTTTGTCTTGCCCGGAAATCGAACGCAGGACTTTTTGCACCAATAAATTAAATCTATCACTCTGTAAATACATCTGTCACTCTGTAAATACATCTATCACTCTGTAAATACATCTGTCACTCTGTAAATACATCTGTCACTCTGTAAATACATCTGTCACTCTGTAAATACATCTGTCACTCTGTAGTATCAGGAAACGTTTCAAATAATTATTTAAATTGTTAATTGTTGTGGCAAAGGTTCTGATTTTCCTCTTTTTCCTCATCTGAATCCCATGGTCTTCTGGGTTTCAGACGATTCATTACAGATGAGGAAGATAAAATGAATAATGTTCAAATGCAGACTTTTGTTGTAATCGTGAGTTCTGCAGGGGGAAGTCACAGGGCCAGGTTCAACATTTAAAACATTTTTTATGAGAATACTGTGTAATCATTGCATAATATGGCTCTTAAGGCTCTTGTACGGCTCATTGAAGATTCCATGTGCCGTCACATCCCGAGTTCTAGTATAAACCATATATTTCTGGAGTACTTTTGATGTACCTGAACATCTGTGTGGGTGACCTTGTGCACCCTGTTACACGTGCACTCTCAGCCTCTCTCTGTGTTTTTTATTCTGCGTTGGTTTAAACATAAGTCTGGAGATCAATCGCAGACGTCCCGGATCATGTAAAACAGCGTTTGGACACAAAGCTGGTGTCATTAGACGCCTGTTGTGGAGAGGGTCTGAATATGAATGAGGCGTCGTGACCGGCGCTCCGGGCGTGTGCGCGGGAGTGTGGGGGCGTGCACGTGTGTAGGAGCGTGCATGTAAGAGTGTGCACGTATGGTCTTTGATCCAGGTGGAGATGGAAGAGGACGGAGTTAAAAGAGCCAGAGGAGATGTGAAAGAACACGTCAAAATGAACGTTTGTGATAAAACTGAGGTTCATTTCATACTTAATTATAGAGCGTGATTTATAGATGAATACTTTATTATACGTATACTTCTTTATACTATAGAGTGTGATTTACAGATTAATACTTTATTATACTTGTACTTCTTTATACTATAGAGTGTGATTTACAGATTAATACTTTATTATACTTATACTTTTTTATACTATAGAGTGTGATTTACAGATTAATACTTTATTATACTTGTACTTCTTTATACTATAGAGTGTGATTTACAGATTAATACTTTATTATACTTATACTTTTTTATACTATAGAGTGTGATTTATAGATTAATACTTTATTATACTTGTACTTCTTTATACTATAGAGTGTGATTTACAGATGAATACTTTATTATACTTACTTTTTTATACTATAGAGTGTGATTTATAGATGAATACTTTATTATACTTATACTTCTTTATACTATAGAGTGTGATTTACAGATTAATACTTTATTATACTTATACTTTTTTATACTATAGAGTGTGATTTATAGATTAATACTTTATTATACTTGTACTTCTTTATACTATAATGTGATTTACAGATGAATACTTTATTATACTTATACTTCTTTATACTATAGAGTGTGATTTACAGATTAATACTTTATTATACTTATATTTTTATTCTATAGAGTGTGATTTACAGATGAATACTTTATTATATTATCGAGTGCCGATTTGCAGATTTTTCAGAAAACAAACTAAACGCATAAATCCATTAAAAACATTATAAACAGGTGTGAGTGTGAGTATAAAAGTTTGTTACCACATTGTTAAATTGTTTGTGGGAGCAAAAAATCCAGTTGAGTTTATCCTTGAAATACATTACATTCTTGTGAAGCAAAACAGCCAAAGCTCAGTTTTCATCTGTTTTGTCGGGCGAAAAATAGTGTGCAGAGTGTACAGAGTGTACAGAGTGTAGTGTAGAGTGTACAGAGTGTACAGAGTGTACAGAGTGTACAGAGTGTACAGAGTGTGTAGAGTGTGTAGAGTGTGTAGAGTGTGTAGAGTGTGTAGAGTGTGTAGAGTGTAGTGTAGAGTGTAGTGTAGAGTGTGCAGAGTGTAGTGTAGAGTGTGCAGAGTGTAGTGTAGAGTGTGCAGAGTGTAGTGTAGAGTGTGCAGAGTGTAGTGTAGAGTGTGCAGAGTGTAGTGTAGAGTGTGCAGAGTGTAGTGTAGAGTGTGCAGAGTGTAGTGTAGAGTGTGCAGAGTGTGCAGAGTGTAGTGCAGAGTGTGCAGAGTGTAGTGCAGAGTGTGCAGAGTGTAGTGCAGAGTGTGCAGAGTGTAGTGCAGAGTGTGCAGAGTGTAGTGTAGAGTGTGCAGAGTGTAGTGTAGAGTGTACAGAGTGTAGTGTAGAGTGTACAGAGTGTAGTGTAGAGTGTAGTGTAGAGTGTAGTGTAGAGTGTAGTGTAGAGTGTAGTGTAGAGTAGAGTGTGCAGAGTGTAGAGTAGAGTGTGCAGAGTGTAGTGTAGAGTGTGCAGAGTGTAGTGTAGAGTGTGCAGAGTGTAGTGTAGAGTGTGCAGAGTGTAGTGCAGAGTGTACAGAGTGTAGTGTAGAGTGTACAGAGTGTAGTGTAGAGTGTACAGAGTGTAGTGTAGAGTGTGCAGAGTGTAGTGTAGAGTGTGCAGAGTGTAGTGTAGAGTGTGCAGAGTGTAGTGTAGAGTGTGCAGAGTGTAGTGTAGAGTGTGCAGAGTGTAGTGTAGAGTGTGCAGAGTGTAGTGTAGAGTGTACAGAGTGTAGTGTAGAGTGTAGTGTAGAGTGTAGTGTAGAGTGTGCAGAGTGTGCAGAGTGTAGTGCAGAGTGTGCAGAGTGTAGTGCAGAGTGTACAGAGTGTAGTGCAGAGTGTACAGAGTGTAGTGTAGAGTGTAGTGTAGAGTGTAGTGTAGAGTGTAGTGTAGAGTGTGCAGAGTGTAGTGCAGAGTGTGCAGAGTGTAGTGCAGAGTGTACAGAGTGTAGTGCAGAGTGTACAGAGTGTAGTGTAGAGTGTAGTGTAGAGTGTAGTGTAGTGTAGAGTGTAGTACAGAGTGTAGTACAGAGTGTAGTACAGAGTGTAGTACAGAGTGTAGTACAGAGTGTAGTACAGAGTGTAGTACAGAGTACACAGAGTGTGTGCAGAGTAGAGTGTGCTGAGTAGAGTGTGCCGAGTGCAACAAGATGGAACATCAAAACATTTATCTAAATCTTCATGTGTCTGTGAGGTCTCACCTCGTTGTACATCAGGAGTACACAGAGCTCATGTACTTGGGGGCAGCAGTAGAACTACTGTGTGTGGAGGAGCTTGAAGTAGGAGTAAAAGTACTATGAGTATCAGAGTCAGTGTCAGTGGTGTTATTATCGATTTATTTTGTCTGGACAGTGCAATATTAATGAGCATGCATGATAAACATATGTGCCCAACTCACTCTCACAAACTCACTCTCACTGTAACATTCACTCTCACATTCACTCTCTGTCTCACTGTCACATTCACTCTCTGTCTCACTCTCACATTCACTCTCTGTCTCACTCTCACATTCACTCACTTTCACTGTCACATTCACTCTCTGTCTCACTGTCACATTCTCTCAGTCTCACTCTCACATTCACTCAGTCTCACTTTCACTGTCACATTCACTCTCTGTCTCACTCTCACATTCACTCTCTGTCTCACTGTCACATTCACTCTGTCTCACTGTCACATTCACTCTCTGTCTCACTCACATTCACTCTCTGTCTCACTGTCACATTCACTCTCTGTCTCACTGTCACATTCTCTCAGTCTCACTCTCACATTCACTCTCTGTCTCACTCTCACATTCACTCTCTGTCTCACTCTCACATTCACTCAGTCTCTGTCTCACTCTCACATTCACTCTCTGTCTCACTCTCACATTCACTCAGTCTCACTTTCACTGTCACATTCACTCTCTGTCTCACTCTCACATTCACTCTCTGTCTCACTGTCACATTCTCTCAGTCTCACTCTCACATTCACTCTCTCTCTCACTCTCACATTCACTCTCTGTCTCACTGTCACATTCACTCTCTGTCTCACTCTCACATTCACTCTCTGTCTCACTGTCACATTCACTCTCTGTCTCACTCTCACATTCACTCTCTGTCTCACTGTCACATTCACTCTCTGTCTCACTCTCACATTCACTCTCTGTCTCACTCTCACATTCACTCTCTGTCTCACTCTCACATTCACTCTCTGTCTCACTCTCACATTCACTCTCAGTCTCACTGTCACATTCACTCTCTGTCTCACTCTCACATTCACTCAGTCTCACTTTCACTCTCACATTCACTCTCAGTCTCACTGTCACATTCACTCTCTGTCTCACTCTCACATTCACTCAGTCTCACTCTCACATTCACTCTCAGTCTCACTGTCACATTCACTCTCACATTCACTCTCTGTCTCACTGTCACATTCACTCTCTGTCTCACTCTCACATTCACTCTCTGTCTCACTCTCACATTCACTCACTTTCACTGTCACATTCACTCTCTGTCTCACTCTCACATTCACTCTCTGTCTCACTGTCACATTCACTCTGTCTCACTGTCACATTCACTCTCTGTCTCACTCACATTCACTCTCTGTCTCACTGTCACATTCACTCTCTGTCTCACTGTCACATTCTCTCAGTCTCACTCTCACATTCACTCTCTGTCTCACTCTCACATTCACTCTCTGTCTCACTCTCACATTCACTCAGTCTCTGTCTCACTCTCACATTCACTCTCTGTCTCACTCTCACATTCACTCAGTCTCACTTTCACTGTCACATTCACTCTCTGTCTCACTCTCACATTCACTCTCTGTCTCACTGTCACATTCTCTCAGTCTCACTCTCACATTCACTCTCTCTCTCACTCTCACATTCACTCTCTGTCTCACTCTCACATTCACTCTCTGTCTCACTGTCACATTCACTCTCTGTCTCACTCTCACATTCACTCTCTGTCTCACTCTCACATTCACTCTCTGTCTCACTCTCACATTCACTCTCTGTCTCACTCTCACATTCACTCTCTGTCTCACTCTCACATTCACTCTCAGTCTCACTGTCACATTCACTCTCTGTCTCACTCTCACATTCACTCAGTCTCACTTTCACTCTCACATTCACTCTCAGTCTCACTGTCACATTCACTCTCTGTCTCACTCTCACATTCACTCAGTCTCACTCTCACATTCACTCTCAGTCTCACTGTCACATTCACTCTCTGTCTCACTCTCACATTCACTCTGTCTCACTCTCACATTCACTCTCAGTCTCACTGTCACATTCACTCTGTCTCACTGTCACATTCACTCTCTGTCTCACTGTCACATTCACTCTCTGTCTCACTGTCACATTCACTCTCTGTCTCACTCTCACATTCACTCAGTCTCACTCTCACATTCACTCTCAGTCTCACTGTCACATTCACTCTCTGTCTCACTCTCACATTCACTCTGTCTCACTCTCACATTCACTCTCAGTCTCACTGTCACATTCACTCTGTCTCACTGTCACATTCACTCTCAGTCTCACTGTCACATTCACTCTCTGTCTCACTCTCACATTCACTCAGTCTCACTCTCACATTCACTCTCAGTCTCACTGTCACATTCACTCTCACATTCACTCTCTGTCTCACTGTCACATTCACTCTCTGTCTCACTCTCACATTCACTCTCTGTCTCACTCTCACATTCACTCACTTTCACTGTCACATTCACTCTCTGTCTCACTCTCACATTCACTCTCTGTCTCACTGTCACATTCACTCTGTCTCACTGTCACATTCACTCTCTGTCTCACTCACATTCACTCTCTGTCTCACTGTCACATTCACTCTCTGTCTCACTGTCACATTCTCTCAGTCTCACTCTCACATTCACTCTCTGTCTCACTCTCACATTCACTCTCTGTCTCACTCTCACATTCACTCAGTCTCTGTCTCACTCTCACATTCACTCTCTGTCTCACTCTCACATTCACTCAGTCTCACTTTCACTGTCACATTCACTCTCTGTCTCACTCTCACATTCACTCTCTGTCTCACTGTCACATTCTCTCAGTCTCACTCTCACATTCACTCTCTCTCTCACTCTCACATTCACTCTCTGTCTCACTCTCACATTCACTCTCTGTCTCACTGTCACATTCACTCTCTGTCTCACTCTCACATTCACTCTCTGTCTCACTCTCACATTCACTCTCTGTCTCACTCTCACATTCACTCTCTGTCTCACTCTCACATTCACTCTCTGTCTCACTCTCACATTCACTCTCAGTCTCACTGTCACATTCACTCTCTGTCTCACTCTCACATTCACTCAGTCTCACTTTCACTCTCACATTCACTCTCAGTCTCACTGTCACATTCACTCTCTGTCTCACTCTCACATTCACTCAGTCTCACTCTCACATTCACTCTCAGTCTCACTGTCACATTCACTCTCTGTCTCACTCTCACATTCACTCTGTCTCACTCTCACATTCACTCTCAGTCTCACTGTCACATTCACTCTGTCTCACTGTCACATTCACTCTCTGTCTCACTGTCACATTCACTCTCTGTCTCACTCTCACATTCACTCTCTGTCTCACTGTCACATTCACTCTCTGTCTCACTCTCACATTCACTCTCTGTCTCACTCTCACATTCACTCTCAGTCTCACTGTCACATTCACTCAGTCTCACTGGAGGCAGGATGGGTGAAGTGTCTTGCCAAAGGGCAGTGTGCCGTACACTCCCTGCTCCTCTGTGACTCCCAGCGTCTCCCATCCAACCCCCCCCCCGACTGTTAAGGTCAGACGAGCTCGGACATTCAGTGGTTTGACCAGCGGCGTGAAAATATCATCAGGACACAGTGACAGGAGTGACCTCATGACAGTGAGGGATTTATGTGAGAGAAACCGTAGAATTTAACAGTAAAAGTGTCGCTATGGAGACGGTAAAGTGGTGGTGTTTTTCTCTATAATCCAGCTCACAAAGAAAAGCGACAAACATTTCTTTTCTTTTCTTTAATGGGACATAAAATGTGTTTCTGTGGTGAAATGATCCTTTTCATTTTAAACTGTTACATAATAATTCCATGACTGAATAAGCGTCTGGAAAAGCGCTCTTTAAGACTTCTGCATTATTTTATTATTTTATTATTATTAGAGTAAGACCTAATATCCGCAGTGTGAAGGTCAGAGATGGAAAGATGCAGGAGACGTGTTTTTGCTCAAACACGGTTCATTTAATAAAGAGAACTCTGTGCCAGACCTGGATCATTTATCACCATTATATTCAAATTATAATGACTTAATCTTACATTTCTCTGCTGTTCTGAGCTCCAGCTGCGAATAAACAAAAGGAGCCACGTTACATCCACACATTTATATTTGTACTTTCAGTGGATGACCAGTTTTAGTTTTCATAATATTGTTTTACATTTTCCCTCTAGATTTTTTTTCAAGTTTTCAAAGTCGATCCATCATTTTCAGGTGAATAATTTGCCAGATGTCTTTATATCGGCCCACGTCAGGACTGACGACTAAAACAAGACACCAATGTGGAGATGTTTCTGCTGTAGATGAACAGTGATCTCACTCTGTTCCACCTTGTGATGTCATCATGTGGTGATACAGGAAGTGCTCCTCTGTGTTTTTAAACTCCACACACCTTCATTTATAGAATCATTTGGATCATTTCAGTCCTGGAGTTGCCACTTATCTCTAATATCAATTTGACACTTTATTTAGTGTTAATACAGTAGTAGATGTACAGGAGCAGGAGTAATAGGAGCAGCAGCAGCAGCAGCAGCAGCAGTAGTAGTAGTACTAGTAGTACTAGTAGTACTAGTAGTAGTAGTACTAGTAGTAGTAGTAGCAGGTTGTTTGTATATGAGAATAGGAGGCAGTGTTGTGTCTCAGTGGATGACTGAGGTATTTAAATAATACTGCATGTACTGCTGTTTGGACACTCGTCAGTACTTTACAGTACTTTACAGTACTTTACAGTACTTTACAGTACTTTACAGTACAGTATTCACTCCACTCACTGGAGTTTAAGCTACTATTGTAGCCACAGCTGCCCTGGGGAGACGGATGGAAGTGAGGCTGCTAATCTGTGCCATCGGCTCCTCCTCCGACGACGTCCACAGGTCACAGGTCACACATCAGAGGTCACAGGTCACAGGTCACATGACTCCATCAGTCAGTGGTGCAGGTTCTTCAGTCTAACATTATTTTGAGGACAGTGTCGTCCGTTTCAAAGTTTACAAGAGACAGACCTGTCCTCATTTACTGCTCTCTGTACCTCTGTCTCTCTATTTCTCTCTCTCTCTTTCTCTCTGTCTCTCTATTTCTCTCTCTCTCTTTCTCTCTGTCTCTCTATTTCTCTCTCTCTCTTTCTCTCTGTCTCTTTGTCACTGTTTCTCTCTCTCTCTTTCTCTCTGTCTCTTTGTCACTGTTTCTCTTTCTCATTCATCCTTCTTTCTCTCTCTCTCTTCACACACAGTCCTCTCTCACCACAGACACCAGAGCTCATTAATAAAGTGCATAATAAAAGCATCTGTGTGTGTGTGTGTGTGTGTGTGTGTGTGTGTGTTTGTGTGTGGGGGGGTGTGTGTTGGGGTGTGCGTGTGTGTCTGGTGTGTGCGTGTCTTGTGTGTGTGTAATGTGTTCACACAAACACAGTGTGTTTAGTGTTGTGTCTTGGACTCGTTGCTGGGGCTAAATGAAAATGTCAGGAGCAGAGCAGACGGTCGACTCACAGGACGAGACCTGAGCCCGAGTCCGAGCCCGAGTGTGTGTGTGTGTGTGTGTGTCTGAGTGAGTCTTAGTGCAACGATGCCGCGCAAACCCTGGTAAGAACATGATGATTTGTTTATTTTAAATGTGTTGGTGCAGAGTTGTTTAAATGAAGTGCATTTAGTGATATTCAAGAATCTTGAGATTATTTGGTCTTTGTCTTTGTGAATATTTTTACTTTTTCGTTCAGAATTTGTTTTTATTTGTTTTGTTTTTTGTTGCTGAGGATAAAAATGAGTCTTGTGGATGAAGGGAATGAAAGACTTTGGATGTTTTGTCAAAGGCAGGATCACGAGGAGCCATCGGGTCGTGTTTCCTCTCACAATAATCCTGAATATATTTGATAAATGATGCAGATTTGAACTTCAGTCTGCTACTTTTGGACTGAATATAACATTTTAAAGCTGCACTGTGTAACTTTTTTAGGAGGATAAGCTTCTTAAATGTTATTACTTTCCCTGGAGTGAACAAACATTCTTCCTGTGAGCAGGGTCGCCTCTCCATAGATCAGATCTGTGTACCTCTGTGGTTTGGGCACATTTTCACTGATAAATGATTCTCTGCTGTGGGACACATCTCTGTCGACTTTATAACAGCGGCTGTTTTTAAAGAAACTGATTTTGTTTGTGCGACTGGTTAGAAATTCAACAGATTTCATCTTATAAAAAATAGAGAGAAAGAAAGAAGGAAAGAAAGAATGAAAAGGGGGAGGGGCCGTTTGCTTTGTTCATTTTCAGTCTAATTGGGGCTGTTCACTGTCAACACTGATTGTGAGAGTAAACATCACTGTCGCCGACGTCTCATTATTCTACAACCTGTAACACTTTAGTCCGGTTTTACTTTTACTTTATTAAATCATTGAACCATCTGTTCATCCTATGTCATCTCCACTTCCTCTTTTATTAAATATCACGCACAAGTTTACGTCACGTTTACATATCTGACATTTGGACGCAGCAGCCGTCCAAAATATGGTGTTTTGTTGAGTGTTTTGTGCCAAACCGTCCTAAATATGGTGCTTTGTTGTTCTTCAGTGCCGTGTTCCTCGCTCCTCGTCGGGCTTTAATCTTATAAATTGCAGATTGCTCCTGACACTGAGGCGTAGCGTGGATTAAAATGGAGTGTTATTGACTGTAGCTGCAGGACGTTTGACCCGGGTTCTGTTTGGTTTAAAGACAATAGACACGCGTCTGTGAATAATCTCCAAGAGACCTGTGTTTGCAGCAGGATTCGGTTATGTCAGGATTTTTGTGAGGTTTTGTGAGGTTTTGTGTGAGGTTTTGTGAGGTTTGTGTGAGGTTTTGTGTGAGGTTTTGTGTGAGGTTTTGTGTGAGGTTTTGTGTGAGGTTTTGTGTGAGGTTTTGTGTGAGGTTTTGTGTGAGGTTTTGTGTGAGGTTTGTGTGAGGTTTTGGTCGTGCTTCATTAGTGGAGCTGCTCTACATAAACTCAGGAGATGTTCTGTGTTTGCATTATTGTTCAGTAGATTTGGAGGTTTTATATATTTGACATGTTTTGGGTTGGTTCCCACAGTAAAAGATACAGAAATATATTTATACCATCCTCCACACAACTGTACAACACCCACAACAACACAACAACACAACTGCATTCAATCTCTTACCACATGTTTATTATTTCAAACGTCTTTTACAGTTTTTTGCTGCTTTTTAAGGCTGTAAAACCCCTCACCACACACTTTATACACTTTCCTCACACAGGCATGAACATTTCCTCACATTTCTCTCAAAGTTCAAACACCTTTTTACCTGCATGTCTTACAACTGTACAACACATTATTTTTTTATTTATTTTTTCACATATATTTTTTTTATGTCTCAGCTGAAGTTTCTAAGTAATTTTCCTTGTGGATCAAACAAGAAAAATTACACCTAGACTCAGGGAGAAACATGTAAAATAAGGTTCAGTGCTGTGAGAATGAGTCACATGTGTTTAGTCTAACTGTAATTATAACTTTAACTATAAATATAAATATAACTTTAATTATAACTCTAACTGTTGCTGAAAACGATGGCGTCCTTCTGGGTTCATGGCCTGTGGTGCTTTATTTTATTTAAAGAGGGTTTTGTTCTGCCTCAGGAGGTTTCACAGTCCTCCTTGTGTTTCAGTCATTTAGGGATCTTTCTCAGGTCTTTTTCAAACTCTTCTGTCGACTGTGAGATTCTGTGCAGGGGTCAGTCTAAAGTTTACATCATCCATAAATCTAAAAAAACATGACACAAACTGAAACAGCAGCTTCACAAACGCCCTGAGCCGCGGTTTCATGAGTGAAACGAACGATGATCGTGTCATGATAGAGGACTGAAGGCGTGAGAAGAAGAGAAGAAGAGAAGAAGAGGAGAAGAGGAGAAGAGGAAAAGAGGAGAAGAGAAGAAGAGGAGAAGAGGAGAAGAGGAAAAGAGAAGAAGAGAAGAGGAAAAAGAGGAGAAGAGGAGAAGAGGAGAAGAAGAGAAGAAGAGAAAAAGAGGAGAAGAGAAGAAGAGGAAAAGAGAAAAAGAGGAGAAGAGAAGAAGAGGAAAAGAGAAGAGGAGAAGAGAAGAAGAGAAGAAGAGAAAAAGAGAAAAAGAGGAGAAGAGAAGAAGAGGAAAAGAGAAAAAGAGGTGAAGAAGAGAAGAAGAGAAGAGGAGAAGAGAAAAAGAGAAAAAGAGGAGAAGAAGAGAAGAAGAAGAGAAGAAGAGCAGCAAAAACAAAAGTGACACTTATAAAACATGTTAACGTCCTATTTTCAGTGAATACAACATTTTCAAAAACAATAAAAGGGAAATATGTCATGTGTTTAAGTTAATACCCCACAGAGGTAAATATCCCCTTTTAATACCCCCTTTTTAACTACTCCTCTTTAAATATCCCTCTTTAAATATCCCCTTTTTAAATACTCCTCTTTAAATACTCTTTAAATGGTCTGGTCCACGGTCTGGTCCACGGTCTGGTCCACGGTCTGGTCCACAGTCTGGTCCACGGTCTGGTCCACAGTCTGGTCCACGGTCTGGTCCACGGTCTGGTCCACGGTCTGGTCCACGGTCTGGTCCACGGTCTGGTCCACGGTCTGGTCCACGGTCTGGTCCACGGTCTGGTCCACGGTCTGGTCCACGGTCTGGTCCACGGTCTGGTCCACAGTCTGGTCCACGGTCTGGTCCACGGTCTGGTCCACAGTCTGGTCCACGGTCTGGTCCACGGTCTGGTCCACAGTCTGGTCCACGGTCTGGTCCACGGTCTGGTCCACAGTCTGGTCCACAGTCTGGTCCACGGTCTGGTCCACAGTCTGGTCCACGGTCTGGTCCACGGTCTGGTCCATGTTGCTGGGTTTTCTTTATCGATCTCTAACTATGCGCTGCTCATTATCTTCCGTGTTCCTTCCTTAAACCTTCAGTCTTATTGTTCACATGTCCTCACTTTCACCTCCGCCTTTCTCCACCTCCTTTGCTTCTTCTCTCCTCCACTGCTTTTTCTCTCAAATGAAAACCCACATTTAAAGGTGCTGTACTTATTTTTTCCTGTTTTACAAACCTTAAAAACAGAAGTAGGTCATTTAAACATTCTGTAGTGACCCTCACCTTTTATACTCTGAGCACATTAACTTTTCACTGCAGTGAGTTTCTCAACTTTCAGAAATCCGAGTCACAGAAGAGCAACAACAGTTAGCATGATAACCACACACTTCCTGATTGTCAGACCCAAAAAAAGAGACTGCAGACAGTGCACAGTGGACTTTGACCTCAGGAGCTACGCACACAGTTTATCTGCTCTGGGGCAGGACACATTTTACTCAAAGTCAGAATGTGATACTGGCCCATTAATAATGTGAAGTTTATATAAAAAAAGACTCTTTTGTCCAAAAGAGTCAAAAGAGTGAGATAAGGCGCTCTGCTGCCGTCCTCCTGCTTCGTCTCTTATCACGCTGGAGTTTGGGGACAGGTGTAAATGTTATCTGTCGGCTAGCATCAGGGAAAAGAGCAAACTAAATCCAGCTATTTCTGGACTGTGGCCTTTAGCTTCTTCTTTAGCCTCTCTTTTAGCCTCTCCTTTAGCATTTCCTTTAGCTTTAGCTTCTCCTTTAGCCTCTCCTTCAGGTTTAGCCTCTCCTTTATTCTCTCCTTTAGCCTCTCCTTTAGCCTCTCCTTTAGCTTTACCTCCTCCTTTAGCCTCTCCTTTAGCGTCTCCTTTATTCTCTCCTTTAGCCTCTCCTTTAGCCTCTCCTTTAGCTTTACCTCCTCCTTTATTCTTTCCTTTAGCCTCTCCTTTAGCCTCTCTTTTAGCTTCTCTTTTAGTCTCTCCTTTAGCCTCTCCTTTAGCCTCTCCTTTAGCCTCTCCTTTAGCTTTACCTCCTCCTTTAGCCTCTCCTTTAGCTTTACCTCCTCCTTTAGCCTCTCCTTTTGCCTCTCCTTTAGCCTCTCCTTTATTCTCTCCTTTAGCCTCTCCTTTAGCTTTACCTCCTCCTTTATTCTCTCTTTTAGTCTCTCTTCTAGCCTCTCCTTTAGCCTCTCTTTTAGCTTCTCTTTTAGCCTCTCCTTTAGCCTCTTCTTCAGCTTTGGCTTCACCCTTTGCCTTTCCTTTATTCTCTCCTTTTGCCTCTTCTAGTTTGTTATTTAATTCTTTGAACTTCCAATTATATATATCAGATATTACATCCAGGCTGATCTTTTTCTTATAGTTACTCTTTATTGAGTAGTAAGTAGTTTTACTCTTGTTTACACGTTTTTGTTTTTTTTTTATCTTGTGAGAGAAGGAGGAAACAGATTTAGATGTTTCACTGTTTCTACAATGAATGAACTTATTCAAAATCTATAGTATCTGTAGTGTCTTTTACTGTACAGAACTTAATAACATCTGACTTTTTAAACCTTGCCCTTCTTCTCTCCTGAGCTCATTGCAGTACACTGAGTCTCCTGTAGAATGCTGCCCCCTGGTGTTAAACATACAAACAGCCTCATATTCTCATGATGCTTTGAGTTAGACTTTAAAGAGCTGTTTGACGCTTTGTGTTTCACGTTGAACACCTCAGAACACACGGATGTTTTGGTTTGACGTTTGAGCGAAAAAGCTGTTGTCATGAAACCACAGGGGCCTCGTGTGTCAGACCCACCCATCCTCTGCAGCGCCAAAGAATGGACCGCTTCCTTCAGTCAAACCGCAGACTCTGGTACTACTACTACTACTACTACTACTACTACTGTCATGACTACTACGGCTGCTACTACTACTGTTACTAATACTACAAGGCTCCTCCTATTAAAGCTTCTACTCGTACTATTACAAGCAACATATTTATGATTGAAAATGCTGGAATTATTATTGTCCCAACTGGATTTCAGTACTGAAACATGGCAACACTTTCTGCTTTCTGATTGGATAATCATCTTGAAAACCAAAATTATAACATAAACAGCTTGGCCATAATCATCCAATGTTTTTGTGATTAAGAGTAAATCAGCCTTAGAGCTGGTGTAAAAGCTAAAAGCTGTGTTTGAATGGAATAATAATAGATGATAGAACTGCAACAATGATCCACTAGAGGGAGCTGTTTATTCAATAATAGAACTGCAACAATGAGCCACTAGAGGGAGCTGTTTATTCAATAATAGAACTGCAACAATGAGCCACTAGAGGGAGCTGTTTATTCAATAATAGAACTGCAACAATGAGCCACTAGAGGGAGCTGTTTATTCAATAATAGAACTGCAACAATGAGCCACTAGAGGGAGCTGTTTATTCAATAATAGAACTGCAACAATGAGCCACTAGAGCAGGGGCGGCCAAACTTTTCTCATTAAGGGCCACATATAAAAACAGAAGCAAAGCTGAGGGCCGATTGAGGGCCACAGACTGGTCGCCAATACAGTGAATACTTCAAATCTGTGTGTTTATTACAAGTTAGACTGAACCACTAGACTTTTATTCATACTTACATACAAAAAGTACTGTGGCAGTGCTTCTCAATTATTTTCTATCATGCCCCCTATGAAGAAGGAAACATTTCACCCTCCTTCAAATTTTATCCTTATTTGAACTATATATCATGAAATTTAATTAAATATTGAATGAATAAAATGAGTAAATTTAAATTAAATATCAAAATAATACATTAAAATTAAATAAATATCAAATTAAAACAAGTAATTTAGCAGTTTGGTACGCCACCTTATATGATGCTCAGAGCTGCTGCTTTAAGTGACATTTACAAAGTGGATGATTGTTGTTAATATTTGACACGTTTTCGCTGAAAAAACTCCAGCGTCTCATCAGCGTGACTGAGGTGTAATGAGGTGGGGTCTTAACTTATTTGGCTTCATACTGTCCACTGCCACAGCAGACACCGGTCTGTCCATCGTGTCCCACTGGAGTCACAGTGAAGCCAAGCGCTAAATACTCTTCATCAGACTCCTCCTCGTCTTACTGTTCGTGTGACTTTACCTCCGTCTGTATCCGCCTTTCTTTTCATCCCTGTTAAAATGTTTTCCATAGTGTCTCTTTAGCAAAAGAGACACTGCCCTGTGTCACGATCTGTTCGCTCTCTCCTGCTCTTTGCTGTGCGCGCTGCGTAAAGTACTACAGTATCTACAGTACTACAGTACTACAGTGTCATACACGGAGTCATACGCCCCACTATTTGAGAACCACTGCACTAGAGGGAGCTGTTTATTCAATAATAGAACTAATAACAATGATCCACTAGAGGGAGCTGTTTATTCAATAATTGAACTAATAACAATGATCCACTAGAGGGAGCTGTTTATTCAATAATTGAACTCATAACAATGATCCACTAGAGGGAGCTGTTTATTCAATAATAGAACTAATAACAATGATCCACTAGAGGGAGCTGTTTATTCAATAATTGAACTAATAACAATGATCCACTAGAGGGAGCTGTTTACTCAATAATTGAACTAATAACAATGATCCACTAGAGGGAGCTGTTTACTCAATAATTGAACTGCAACAATGATCCACTAGAGGGAGCTGTTTTCTCTATAATTGAACTGCACTTGTCTTTCACCTGTTGCAGAATAAATTTCACACAAAACTAGATTTAAATTGATGCATATATTGTTAGAGAAATTGAAATCCATATTTTAAAAGCTAGATGTTTGTTTTTTTGTTTTGTAACTTATTTCGTGATCATAATTCACATGTTACATTTGATATTTGAAGCAGTGTCCACCAGGAGGCGCTGTTTATTTTCAGATTTAACACTGCACTGTTGTGTTCTACCTGTTTACACACACACACATCACACACACACACACACACCCCCACACACACACCCCTACATACGCACACACACACACAACCCCTAACCCTAACACACACATGTACACACACATACACACCCCTACACAGACGCACACATCACACACACAAACACATACACACACACATATACACACATCACACACACAAACACACACACAGAAACACACACAGATGTGTATGTATGTATATATATATACATACTTATGTATACATATATATGTGTATATGTGTATACAATAAGTAGGTGTATACATACTTATTGAATAAACAGCTCCATAGCCCGTTACTATCTAAGCCTATTCTGAAGACAAATTTTCCAAAAATGTATGTCCATTTATAAACTGGTCTATTTCAGCAACCCCAAGGTGGATTTGAATGATTTTGTGCCATTGTAAAAGGATCATTGGGCAGAATAATTTGATATGTCATTTATCCATGTATGTGTTACTGATAAAGAGAAAATTAGGATGAAACACAGCAAAAATTTAGATTTTCTTAGCCTCGCCTAAAAAAAAACATGTTTTATGATGAATAACTCTTTGGAATGTTGCTAACATAGCCTTTTTATTTCATAAAATAGAAACCAAACATGTGAACATTATCTCTGCAAAGGTTGAAACTGATTAGATGAAGCAGATCAAAAAAAGAGAGATTTTAATACAGGAATGTCAGGCGAGGTGTCCATTTTGGCACCGTTTGGCACCATTTGGCACCATTTGGCACCATTTGGCACACATAGTGGCATTTGCATTTCTGTCATGTAAAAGTTATATATTTCATTTTTATATCACTAATGGTGTTCAGTAGACCTAAAGAAAACATTTTCTGTCATTTTGGATTTTTTTTTTTTAATTAAATTAATAATTATTAATCAATAATTATAATAAATATATGTGTATATGAATGTTTCTCCTACAAATAAAATGACCACATAAACCATTTGAATGATTTTTTAGAGATGAATTTAGTGAAAAAAGCTAATCTAAGTTTGTCCGGTGCGCTCTGTGTCCTGTGCGTCAAGGCGCTGTTACGCACACAAGCGTGCTTACTGTACGCGCGGACTTTACTCCCCAGCGGATTGGTCAATATGCATGAGTGACACCTCTCTGGAATCGTGAAAGCCAATAGAATAAGGCTATAACAAGATTGACAACACAGTCAGCCAACCAGAAGGGGAAAAAGAAAGCCATGTGAAAGTGCCATGCTCCTCCATTGGTTTACAGTAAACGCTCGGTACCAACTATATATCACTATTGTACCACTCGGACTGTTTTAAGTGACGGACAACAGTTGGGGCTAACAGGAAATAGCTTGTCTTTACAAATGGAATAAACTTTTCACGGCAAGACGACAAAGGTAAGACAATTTTTACTAATGTGGTTTTGAAAAGCAATGTTTTGTGATCTGATGCGCTGGCTTATATCTCCGCGATGCTTTGGTGTACAGTGCTGGGGCTTATACCTTTGGACCCGGTAGAGTCTCCGCTTTCTTTTGAGCGGTTCTTTGTGTGGCTAGCGTGAAGTACAGCTGTTGTGGAGCCGTAAATGCGGCGAGTGGTTTGGCCAAACTGAGGTTGGAGGATATGGTTTTGAGGTGTTCTCTTGGGTGTCATCTGAGTTGTGTTTGTGGACGGTGAAAATAGTTTACACAGCCTTGTAGCGCTAGCGGTGCTGTTTAATTTGATGTGCCACATTAATGTATTCTCCGTGATTAATGTGTTGGCTCATTGCGAAACAAAAATACACTTCCCAGAGTCCCCCATTTGAGGGACCCTCGGTAGTAACGGGATAGAGGGAGCTGTTTATTCAATAATTGAACTAATAACAATGATCCACTAGAGGGAGCTGTTTATTCAATAATTGAACTAATAACAATGATCCACTAGAGGGAGCTGTTTATTCAATAATTGAACTGCAACAATGATCCACTAGAGGGAGCTGTTTATTCAATAATTGAACTAATAACAATGATCCACTAGAGGGAGCTGTTTATTCAATAATTGAACTAATAACAATGATCCACTAGAGGGAGCTGTTTACTCTATAATTGAACTGCACTTGTCTTTCACCTGTTGCAGAATAAATTTCACACAAAACTAGATTTAAATTGATGCATATCTTGTTAGAGAAATTGAAATCCATATTTTAAAAGCTAGATGTTTGTTTTTTTCCTTTTTCTTTTTTTTACACACACACACACACACACACACCCCTACATACGCACATATATCACACACATGTACACACACATACACACACACATAGACGCACACATCACACACACACATATACACATACATACACACGCACACACCGACACACACACGTATACACACACATGTGCACACACATCACACACATATACACGCACACACAAACATACAAACACACATATACACACACACGCATACATACATACATACGTACACACATATGCACATACAAACACACCCCTAAACACACACACAAACATATACACACCTACACACAAGATGTATATATATATATATACACATACTTATATATTATATACACACTTCTTACTCGTTCTTTCTTTCTCTCTTTCACTAACACCTCTCTCGTTCTTTCTTTCACTCTCTCCCTCTCTCTCCTTTTCTATTTCTCCCTCTTTCTCTCTGTTTATTTCTGTCTTTCTCTTTCATCTCACTCTGTCTTTTCTCTTTTGTTTCTCTTTCCCTCTTTCTTCTTTCTTTCATTTTCTCTCTCCTCTCGTCTATAGGGGGCAGTGTGGCAGTTTTGCTTCTCTTTTCCTCTCTCTTTCCCTCCCTCGTTCTATAGGGAGCGGTGTGGCAGTTTTGCTTCTCTCTCTCTTTCTATCTCTTTCTCTCTCTTTCCCTCCCTCGTTCTATAGGGAGCAGTGTGGCAGTTTTGCTTCTCTCTCTCTCTCTTTCTATCTCTTTCTCTCTCTTTCCCTCCCTCGTTCTATAGGGAGCAGTGTGGCAGTTTTGCTTCTCTCTCTCTCTCTTTCTATCTCTTTCTCTCTCTTTCCCTCCCTCGTTCTATAGGGAGCGGTGTGGCAGTTTTGCTTCTCTCTCTCTTTCTATCTCTTTCTCTCTTTCCCTCCCTCGTTCTATAGGGAGAGGTGTGGCAGTTTTTTTCTCTCTTCCTCTCTTGTGTCTCTCCCTCGTTCTATAGGGAGAGGCAGTTGCCATGGCAGCACAGACTCTCGTTGCCTCAGGGACGGTCCGTGATGCTGCGTCGTCTCCATGGCGATAGATGGGACCAGGTTTAGTCTTTGAGCGACAGACGAAACATCCGACGGAAAACACTGAAAAACACACGACCCGAGTGTCATTTAAATAAAGACTTTAATGACACAAAGGTTCACATTTTCATTTTGTGTTTTTGTTTTGCTGCATTTTGAAGGTCGTGTACTTAAAGGTGCACTACGGCACTTTTCTGCTTGGAATGTTTCACAGTGCGGCATTGATCTGTCAGGTTTGAATTGCTTCAGAATATACTGAACTGTACCTGGTCCACAGATTTGACTCGTAACTGAGCCTGGTGGGTTGACCTGCTTGTTTCCATGGAGATGGATAAGTCAGTGTTATATTATGGAACATTTCAGGCAAAGTAATAACATTTCCATGGAGACCAGGAGGTATGGCCTCTTTAAAGAGCACCACGATCTGAAAACATCAACATGGACCTCGGTGTGTGTCTGGACCTCACTGACACGAGGCGAAAGGACCTGAGTCACTCATCTGGACCTCACTGACACAAGGCGAAAGGACCTGAGCCACGAGCCGCTCACCTGGACCTCACTGACACGAGGCGAAAGGACCTGAGCCACGAGCCGCTCACCTGGACCTCACTGACACGAGGCGAAAGGACCTGAGCCACGAGCTGCTCATCTGGACCTCACTGACACGAGGCGAAAGGACCTGAGCCACGAGCCGCTCACCTGGACCTCACTGACACGAGGCGAAAGGACCTGAGCCACGAGCCGCTCACCTGGACCTCACTGACACGAGGCGAAAGGACCTGAGCCACGAGCCGCTCACCTGGACCTCACTGACACGAGGCGAAAGGACCTGAGCCACGAGCCGCTCACCTGGACCTCACTCTTTTTATATTTATATTTTTCACTTTTACAGTGACAGGACGTGTTGTGATGGACGATGGACCTCGTCGTGTCAGAAAAGTCCCTGACTCCTGCTTTACAGTAAATGAACAGTTGAACCTAAAAACAGCAGTAAACATGAGGAAAGTGCTCGCCCCTGCCCAGATGCGGCTCGTTTATGGACCTGAACTTTGTTATTACATTTGTTTCTTTCAAATAAAAGTTTGAGAGTCATTTTTTGCTCCGTGTCGCCTTGAGCAAAACAGCCACGAATACAGAATCTGCAGGTCAGGCCCTGGAGCAGGTCGACCCCACCCTGACCCCACCCTGACCCCACCCTGACCCCACCCTGACCCCGACCCCACCCTGACCCCACCCTGACCCTGACCCTGACCCTGACCCCACCCTGACCCTGACCCTGACCCCACCCTGACCCCGACCCCGACTAAACGTCACGTGTCAAAGTTTTTCAGGAGGAATTCTGGGATATTCCAGAGTGAATTTACAAATTAGAACAAAAAAAAATCCGACCTCTGGAGAGAACTGTGTCCACTCGGCGTCCTGTTTATAGGAGACATCTTGTGTCCTCTCGGCGTCCTGTTTATAGGAGACATGTTGTGTCCACTCGGCGTCCTGTTTATAGGAGACATCTTGTGTCCACTCAGTGTCCTGTTTATAGGAGACATCTTGTGTCCTCTCGGCGTCCTCTTTATAGGAGACATCTTGTGTCCTCTCGGCGTCCTCTTTATAGGAGACATCTTGTGTCCACTCAGTGTCCTGTTTATAGGAGACATCTTGTGTCCACGCGGCGTCCTGTTTATAGGAGACATCTTGTGTCCTCTCGGCGTCCTCTTTATAGGAGACATCTTGTGTCCACTCAGTGTCCTGTTTATAGGAGACATCTTGTGTCCTCTCGGCGTCCTCTTTATAGGAGACATCTTGTGTCCACTCGGCGTCCTGTTTATAGGAGACATCTTGTGTCCACTCGGCGTCCTGTTTATAGGAGACATCTTGTGTCCACTCGGCGTCCTGTTTATAGGAGACATCTTGAGGACTGTAACCTGTTCAAAACAAATGTTTAAATTGTTAATTACTTTGGCAACGGAGCCAGACGTCTCTCCTCAGAGGGACAGAGACCTCTCCCAGAGGTCACTGTCCCTCTGAGGTCACTGTCTGAGGTCTCTGTCCCTCTGAGGTCTCTGTCCCTCTGAGGTCTCTGTCCCTCTGAGGTCCCTGTCCCTCTGAGGTCCCTGTCCCTCTGAGGTCCCTGTCCCTCTGAGGTCTCTGTCCCTCTGAGGTGTCTGTCCCTCTGAGGTCTCTGTCCCTCTGAGGTCTCTGTCCCTCTGAGGTCTCTGTCCCTCTGAGGTGTCTGTCCCTCTGAGGTGTCTGTCCCTCTGAGGTCTCTCCCTCTGAGGTCCCTGTCCCTCTGAGGTCCCTGTCCCTCTGAGGTCCCTGTCCCTCTGAGGTCTCTGTCCCTCTGAGGTGTCTGTCCCTCTGAGGTCACTGTCCCTCTGAGGTCTCTGTCCCTCTGAGGTCACTGTCCCTCTGAGGTCACTGTCCCTCTGAGGTCCCTGTCCCTCTAAGTTATATACATATAAGTTATATATCATATATATAAGTTATATATCATATATATAAGTTCATATTTGTCCAAGTTTTTATCTTAAAAAACAAATGTGTCATTATCTTTGAGTTTCAGAGCGAGTCCAGACCGATGTTTTTCACTTTAAAAACTCCTTTATAAAATAATCCACTTTTAACATTCCCTTTGATTTTAAATGTGTCATTATTATTTATATAAAAGAGAAACACTTTAAACGCCATTCTACAGGTTTATTCTACAGATTATAAGAGTTTAGGACTGAAAATCTGATCAAACATGAATAAATATGAAAAATGAAACAAAAAGAGCCGTGGACCCGATAAACGGCTGGATCCTGAACACTAACATTAGAATAAAAACATTAAACTAACAGAAAACTCTATATATGACGACACAATCCCAACACACTGTGCACAGTCTAATGTGAACCGTTTCATTCACTTCAGTCAGAAACGTGTCACAGGTTTTTCCAGAGTCAGGATCTATAAAAATGAAAAGATACAAGTGTTTTTTTCATCTTTAAGTGGATTATGGGGAACTACACCTTAGCCTTAATAAAACCTCAATCATTTGGATCATTTCACTCCTGGAGTTTCCTCTTATCTCGACTGAACTAAAGGTAAAGGAGCTGTTCACTTTAAAACTACCACTTGATGACATCACAAGGTGGAACAGAACATTTTGAGCTTTGTAGATGTAACAGACTCATAATAAAGTGAGACTCAAACATGTGAATGAAACAAAACACAACTCCAGGTCTGATTGTGAGGAGGAAACAGGATTAGAACAGGAGTGTCACATTTTCACTGAGGGCCACATCAGCAACATGGCCGCTCTCAAAAGGCCAAATGTAAATTAAATCTAACTCATTTTATAACTTGTTAATTAACTGTTTCTGTATTTATTTACTTATTCAAGTTACAAATATTGCATATACATTTGCCTTGATGTAAAAATATGACTGTAACTGTACCTCCTGATAAATTGAGATTTTAAGACCATCATACCTTTTAATTTACCCTGTCGAGGGCCACATAAAATGATGTGGAGGGCCGCATTTGGCCCACGGGCCTTGAGTTTGACACGTGTGGATTAGAACATTTATTAAAGCTCACAGAGTCACTTTTGTGATACAGGAGCTTTAATGACGAGGTTTGGAGTTTAGAGTTATTGTATTATTTTATTGTATTATTTTATTGTATTATTTTATTGTATTATTTTATTGTATTTTATTGTATTATTTTATTGTATTATTTTATTGTATTATTTTAATGTATCATTTTATTGTGTTATTTTATTGTATTTTATTGTATTATTTTATTGTATTATTTTATTGTATTTTATTGTATTATTTTATTGTATCATTTTATTGTATCATTTTATTGTATTATTTTATTGTATTTTATTGTATTATTTTATTGTATTATTTTATTGTTTTAGGTTGTTTGATGATTATGAATCGTCTTTTTCAGGTTTGATCGAGGTTAACTAAGGTGTGCTCTTTTATATAAAGTGTTAAAGCCTTAAGTGTGTGTTATTTGTGCATTTTTCAAATGTGTAAAATGTAAAAAGTGCTGACGTTGACCTCGTCTCTGTTGTTTCTCTCTGGTCTCGGAGCAGCTGCCTCTTTCCACTGGTCAAATATTTACCAGGTCTGATGTGACCGGAGCCGGACCCCAGATAAGGCTCTAAGTGCTTCTGTTAGGGCCAATAAAAGTGACCCTCGTGTTTTTAGGCCGAGAGACGGGCAGACATTTAAAACACAGAATAAAGCTAAATATAACTAAATAATGATGTAAAATGATTTTCACAAAGTCATTTCAAAGACTCATGTCCATGGGTTTAACAGAAAACACCACAGAGACAATCTGTGAAAGAGAAAGTCCAAATACGGCACAGAACAGGAAACTCTTCAAATACATAAAGTAAATTCAATCTACCACTGATGTTTATGTTGAGCGGGTTTTGAACTGCCAACCTTCAGATCAGTGACACACACTCATCGCACGGATGTTTCCAGAGTCTTTGGTCATGAAAGAAACAATGAAACACACGAGCAGGTTAGTGTGAAAGATTCACACGTGGAATTATTCTGCCCCCGACCGCTCAGATGTTACAACATTTATGAAAACATTTGTGAAAACACTCAAACACTTGTGAAAACTCTCGTGCAAACACAAACACTTGTGAAACACTCTTACACTCATGAAAACACTTGTGCAAATGATCGTACAAACAGTTGTGAAAACTCTTGTGAAAACACTCGTGGAAACACTTGTGAAAACACACGTGGGGCGTGTGCTGAATAATCCTAAACAAAATTAAAGCCAAACTTTGGAACATTCTTCAGGGAGAATGAACATTTTTCTGGTCAGAGTACAGACAAGTGTTTTTGCTCTTTTCAATAAAAATACTATTATACTTTTATTTTAGACTCTTTGGCTTAAAAGTTACACAGTGCGGCTTTAAAACAAAAATCCTGCCTGAAAATATTAAATACAGACTTTCCGGTGGCACATTCATATTTGCAGATTCGGCCCCAGCTCTTTCCTAAATCAGAGCCATTGTAACCGGCCCGTTTCAGGCTCCGTTTCCCGCTCCGTTTCCCGCTCCATCAGAGCTCGGCACAAACCCAATTTCCCTCCACACGAATAACTGATGTGCCCGGACCTCCGCTCGTCCTTGGCCTCCCAAACTCACGACGCTCCAAAGAGACGAAATGGAGGGTTTTTGTCGTCACAGATCAGGACAATTTGGAACCACTGACTTCAAAAAATCAAATTATTTTGAAAGTGCAGAGACAGGTCTGGATAAAAGTGTTTGGAGAAATAAATAAAAAAGAAAAACAAACCGCCACATTTTAGGCAAAATAAAACGACCTCAGCCAAAAAATAACCTCAAACCATCTGCCCCCAGTGTGGAGCAACAAACGGAACTGAAGGTTTAAACCAGGTGCCCTACCTCACACAGCCTGGCACTAGATATAAAGGAAAGTATACTACTGAGTGTACTACTGAGTGTACTACTGAGTGTACTACTGAGTGCACTACTGAGTGCACTACTGAGTACACTATTGAGAGGAGGAGCACAGAGGAAACAGGAGGAGCACACAGAGGGAGGGAGCACACAGAGGGAGGACCACACAGAGGGAGGACGCACACAGAGGGAGGACGCACACAGAGGGAGGACGCACACAGAGGGAGGACGCACACAGAGGGAGGAGCGTCCAGTTGGTGTGGATGTTGTCTTCTTTTACAGGTTCAGGGGTGAATCGATTTTCTTATATAACTTGATGTTTGTTCTTGTACATTTACCTTTTTATTGCCTTGAAGGTCACACAACTAAATCCATCTCAGTGCAGTGTAATAAAAATCAGGTTGTGACGTGGGCCCTCACTGAAGCTCTGCACACACGTCTGCTTCAGGATTTTTATGTAAGATTTTATGTAAAGATTCTACGGCTCCAGATTCAGACGGTTCCAGGGACAGTTTTAAAACGTAGGAATTGACTAAACACTTTCTTTTAGTTCTGATAAAGCTCAAAGTGACACTAAAACTGTTCAGGAAACTCAAATTTGTTGCTCAAATGAGTGTCTAGTTTTGATATCAGTTTTAGTATTGATTAATATCTGATGTAAACACTGGAGGCGGAGACGCACAAACAGGAAGTGCAACACAACGTGACCTCATTAAAGCTCACAATGGACTGAGGTTTAATCCATGTTCTAACGCTGTTTCATTCACACATGTTTGAGTCACACTTTATTATTAGTCTGTCACATCTCCAAAGCTCAAAACGCTCTGCTCCACCTTGTGATGTCATCAAGTGGTAGTTTCCAAGTGAACAGCTCCTTTTACCTTTAGTTCAGTCGAGATAAGTGACAACTCCAGATTCACTGAAATTATCCAAATGATTCTAGAAATGAAGGTGTGTGGAGTTTAAAAACACAGTGGAGAACTTCCTGTATCACCACATGATGACATCACAGGGTGGAACAGTTCAGTTTTCATGTTTATCCTCAGTCCAGTTCTGTGTCCAGTCTGTTCTGCTCCTTTTAGCTCCTCCTGTTCATTTCCTTTGTCGTGTTTGAAGGACACTTCACCTGCGTGTTTCTATATCTCTCACTAACTTTCCTAACTTTTATCATGGAATAATATAAACTCTCATTCACAGAGTTCACATGAGGCAGAGTTTTGTTGTTCTAAACAAACCCAGACGCGGCGCTTCTGTCGTTAAGTGTCACCTGTCAGAAATCACTTTACCCCTTTTTACCAGTGATAAATATCGCCCAAACGCCATATTCTAAACATCAGAAATACTGTGTGCAGGAAAAGCGCCGCGAGTCTGGAGAAGTAATTGTGTTGTGACATTTGTGTTGGGTTTGTGATGACAGGACAGGGCCATACCAGGACAATGCGACAGGACCAGGACAAAAACCCTGTCTCTGGTTTGACAACGTAATCAGCGTCGCACAAAGGCTCCTAACGTTTCATCTTCATCTTCATCATCTTCATCATCTCTGAATCTGCCGCGTATCATTTGCCATTTTCCTCCGTATGGACTCGTCTCTGGCCTTTGGTTTTACTGAGACGAGGCGATGGAGGAGTGAAGATAAGAGGCTAATGGAAGCGATGTGTCATGGCAACCTGTCATTAAATCTATACTGTGTACTTTAACTGCATAGATGTACTCTCATGAGGAAGCTCTGCAGTAATAATGTTTAACAAGACGTGTATTTTAGGCTCCAGACACGTCACTTTAAGACGATCTAGAAACGTCCAGTTTAAACCTGCAGATTCAATCTGTGAAAGGAGGAAGTGTCTTTAAAACTCTCGTTCTGTTGCTTCAGTCGTGGAACATAACCAAGTCAAAGTAGTAAACACTGCGTTTAAGTACACAGTGTAAGTATCTGTACTTTAGCTGTATTTGAGAGCAGGATCTGTACTTCTACTTCAGTACATTTTTAAGAGTAAAAGTATTTTTTTTATCTTTGTCACAGCTCCAGGCCTTAAGTTCTTTTCGTTGTTTGTATTTGTGCGTTATGTTTAAGAAGATTCTGGACACCTGTTTGGGGGCTGGTGTGTGTGTGTGTGTGTGTGTGTGTGGGGGGGCTGGTGGGGGTGTGTGTGTGTGCGTGTGTGTGTGTGTCAGTGTGCCATTGTGTATGTGTAGTGTCTCTTTTGTGTGTCACTGCAGTGGTGGCTTCTCTTATAGCCGTGGATGGACCTCACGTGGTCCGGTCCTCTCTTATTCTTACTGATGGACCTCACGTGGTCCGGTCCTCTTATTCTCTTGGATGGACCTCACGTGGTCTGGTCCTCTCTTATAGCCGTGGATGGACCTCACGTGGTCCGGTCCTCTTATTCTCTTGGATGGACCTCACGTGGTCCGGTCCTCTCTTATTCTCACTGATGGACCTCACGTGGTCCGGTCCTCTTATTCTCTTGGATGGACCTCACGTGGTCCGGTCCTCTCTTATTCTCACGGATGGACCTCACGTGGTCCGGTCCTCTCTTATTCTCACTGATGGACCTCACGTGGTCCGGTCCTCTTATTCTCTTGGATGGACCTCACGTGGTCCGGTCCTCTCTTATTCTCTTGGATGGACCTCACGTGGTCCGGTCCTCTCTTATTCTCATGGATGGACCTCACGTGGTCCGGTCCTCTCTTATTCTCTTGGATGGACCTCACGTGGTCCGGTCCTCTTATTCTCTTGGATGGACCTCACGTGGTCCGGTCCTCTCTTATAGCCGTGGATGGACCTCACGTGGTCCAGTCCTCTTATTCTCTTGGATGGACCTCACGTGGTCCGGTCCTCTCTTATTCTCTTGGATGGACCTCACGTGGTCCGGTCCTCTCTTATTCTCATGGATGGACCTCACGTGGTCCGGTCCTCTCTTATTCTCTTGGATGGACCTCACGTGGTCCGGTCCTCTCTTATTCTCTTGGATGGACCTCACGTGGTCCGGTCCTCTCTTATTCTCTTGGATGGACCTCACGTGGTCTGGTCCTCTCTTATTCTTACTGATGGACCTCACGTGGTCCGGTCCTCTTATTCTCTTGGATGGACCTCACGTGGTCTGGTCCTCTCTTATAGCCGTGGATGGACCTCACGTGGTCCGGTCCTCTCTTATTCTCTTGGATGGACCTCACGTGGTCCGGTCCTCTTATTCTCTTGGATGGACCTCACGTGGTCTGGTCCTCTCTTATAGCCGTGGATGGACCTCACGTGGTCCGGTCCTCTTATTCTCTTGGATGGACCTCACGTGGTCCGGTCCTCTCTTATTCTCTTGGATGGACCTCACGTGGTCCGGTCCTCTCTTATTCTCTTGGATGGACCTCACGTGGTCCGGTCCTCTCTTATTCTCTTGGATGGACCTCACGTGGTCCGGTCCTCTTATTCTCTTGGATGGACCTCACGTGGTCCGGTCCTCTCTTATTCTCATGGATGGACCTCACGTGGTCCGGTCCTCTCTTATTCTCTTGGATGGACCTCACGTGGTCCGGTCCTCTCTTATTCTCTTGGATGGACCTCACGTGGTCCGGTCCTCTCTTATTCTCTTGGATGGACCTCACGTGGTCCGGTCCTCTCTTATTCTCTTGGATGGACCTCACGTGGTCCGGTCCTCTCTTATTCTCTTGGATGGACCTCACGTGGTCCGGTCCTCTCTTATTCTCTTGGATGGACCTCACGTGGTCCGGTCCTCTCTTATTCTCACTGATGGACCTCACGTGGTCCGGTCCTCTCTTATTCTCACTGATGGACCTCACGTGGTCTGGTCCTCTCTTATTCTCTTGGATGGACCTCACGTGGTCCGGTCCTCTCTTATTCTCTTGGATGGACCTCACGTGGTCTGGTCCTCTCTTATTCTCTTGGACCTCGTGTGATATTTCTGACCCTATAACTCTCACAGCTCATAAATCTCACTTTTACTCCTCATTAGCGCCTCCATCTGTCTGGAGCTGTAGTCTGGGCTGAGGTCCTGCTCTCTGGGTCCGGTCCGTCTGTACCGTCAGGAGACCGCGCCCGTCTGACGCACCATCCATCACGACCATCGCCATGGACACGAGCGCTCTGGAGACGGGCCGTAAGAGCCGCCTCTGCGGAGGAGCGAGTCTGTTATAACATGTGTTTGTACAGTGTGTTTCAAACACAGTAACACTGCATTTTTAATGTTTAAGTAAAATATAATATTTACCTGGAATGTCCCGCAGTATGGCATTTTACCTGTGTTTTATTGTTAAAAAAGACTTGAAACAAACATGCATTCTGCCTTTGGTCACAGTGTCGAAGGAAAACCCATAAAAGAAAGTCTTTAAGACACTTCTGTCTTTTGTGCAAAGAAACAAGAGAAAATCCACAGTGTTGATCAGGTCTGGAATTGAACCATCGACTTGTCGTCTGTTTTTAAAGTGCATCTGTTTTGGCTGAACCAGGCGCCGCTGTGTCGGGGTTTTGCATTTTGTCATTAGCAACAAATTGAAAACATGAGCAATTTTTATCAGATGATTAGGCAACATCACAGAGGAGAATTTAATCTGTGAAACTGAGAAACCCTGAGAATGAGCCGCTCTGAAAAAAACAATTTAATCTGAGTTAAACTGGTCAGAACAAGAGACGTTTAAGACTTTAGTGAAACACGAGCTCTGCTCCGACTGAACGCTCCACCGAGAGATAATCCACAGCACGAGAAAAGTAATCCACGAGAAAAGTACTCCACGAGAAAAGTACTCCACGAGAAAAATAATCCACGAGAAAAGTAATCCACGAGAAAAGTAATCCATGAGAAAAATAATCCACGAGAAAAGTACTCCACGAGAAAAGTAATCCATGAGAAAAGTAATCCATGAGAAAAGTAATCCACGAGAAAAGTACTCCACGAGAAAAGTACTCCACGAGAAAAGTACTCCACGAGAAAAATAATCCACGAGAAAAGTAATCCACGAGAAAAATAATCCACGAGAAAAAGAATCCACGAGAAAAAGAATCCACGAGAAAAAGAATCCACGAGAAAAGTAATCCACGAGAAAAGTACTCCACGAGAAAAGTAATACACAGGAGAAAAATAATCCACGAGAAAAGTACTCCACGAGAAAAGTAATACACAGGAGAAAAATAATCCACGAGAAAAGTACTCCACGAGAAAAGTACTCCACGAGAAAAGTACTCCACAGGAGAAAAATAATCCACGAGAAAAGTAATCCACAGGAGAAAAATAATCCACAGGAGAAAAATAATCCACGAGAAAAGTACTCCACGAGAAAAGTACTCCACGAGAAAAGTAATACACAGGAGAAAAATAATCCACGAGAAAAGTACTCCACGAGAAAAGTACTCCACAGGAGAAAAATAATCCACGAGAAAAGTACTCCACGAGAAAAGTACTCCACAGGAGAAAAATAATCCACGAGAAAAGTACTCCACGAGAAAAGTACTCCACGAGAAAAGTAATCCACAGGAGAAGTTGAGGCTGAAGCACAAACATTTGTGGCATTTGAGGCGTTTGGTTCATGAGGGCGGCTAAATGCTACGCTAACCTTTCACTAATTAGCTTAATGCGGCGCTCGATTTTTCTAAGTTTGGACTTTGATTTGTCCAATTAACCAGAATCTACCAAAAGTCTGTGACGCTCTCACGACTTTAAAGCTCCAGTGTGTAACTTTCTAGACGTGTCAAACCTGTATGACTCCATGGAAGTTAAAACCACACTTTGGAATATTCTCCATGGACATTAGCTTTAAGCTTTACTGTGGAATATTACAGCCAAAGGAACAACATAGAGACGAGCAGGAGGCGCTGTTCTCACGTCAGAGTCAGGTCTGTGGAGACGGGAGGACACACGATAATACATGTCAATAGTGATAAAAAAGGTTTGTGGCATTTTTAATAATCGTGATGGTCGCACACGTCATAATCCCATTTTTAATAATCGTGATGGTCGCACACGTCATAATCCCATTTTTAATAATCCTGATGGTCGCACACGTCATAATCCCATTTTTAATAATCGTGATGGTCGCACACGTCATAATCCCATTTTTAATAATCGTGATGGTCGCACACGTCATAATCCCATTTTTAATAATCGTGATGGTCGCACACGTCATAATCCCATTTTTAATAATCGTGATGGTCGCACACGTCATAATCCCATTTTTAATAATCGTGATGGTCGCACACGTCATAATCCCCTTTAGCCTGACTCGTGTTAAATACTTCATAGTTGCTGTTGTGATATTATTTAATCTTATGTATTGAAAGTAAAGTTACATAAACACTGAGACGCAGACGAGTCGTCATGAAGAGAATGAACCTGGAGTTTGTCGTCAGTAAAACGTTTGTGTCGTCGATTAAGACGTTTCATAAAATCAATGATGAACAGGCTCATGTGACTCTGTTTTCTCTTTTCTAATGTGTCTTTCATTCACATGTTTCACACACAAACCTGCAGATTGAGGCTGAGCTCTTCTCTCAAACTGAAAACACTCTGTTCCACCTTGTGATGTCATCATGTGGTGATACAGGAAGTGCTCCTCTGTGTTTTTAAACTCCACCTTCACTAGAATCATCTGGATCATTTCAGTCCTGGAGTTGTCTCTTATCTCGACTGAACTAAAGGTAAAAGGAGCTGTTCACTTAAACAACCACTCCGTGACATCACAAGGTGGAACAGAGCGTTTTGAGCTTTAGAGATGAAAGAAAACACAACTCCAGTGTGTTTTTGAGGAGTAACATGGATTAAACTCACATTTTGTGTAATACAGGACATTTAAACACACACTCCATTATGGTGCAGTTTGACCCTGACATTTAAATGTCACAATAATATTATTATAGATTATATTATTATTAATAATATTATTGTCACATAATTCTGTCTAAATAAACCTTTTTGTGTGAGTGGAGTCATGTGTGTGTCAGATCCATATTTAGTGTCAAACAGCTGACATTTAAACAGCTCAGTGTTTCTCACATCACAGGCCTGGAGTGTTTTGACCAGCGCTGTCCCTCCTCGTCCATCTGTCCCTGCGCCGTGAGACATGAGCCGGCTCAGGCTGAGTCAGCACGCTCCTACGTCCTCCAGGGGGACGTGGACGCAGTATGGACACACTAGTACTGTCCACACCAGTGTAGAGGGACGTGGACACTCAGTATACACACTGCACACTGTCCACATTACTCCAGGGGGACATGGACACTCAGTATACACACTACACACTGTCCACATTACTCCAGGGGGACATGGACACTCAGTATACACACTACACACTGTCCACATTACTCCAGGGGGACATGGACACTCAGTATACACACTACACACTGTCCACATTACTCCAGGGGGACATGGACACTCAGTATACACACTGTCCACATTACTCCAGGGGGACATGGACACTCAGTATACACACTACACACTGTCCACATTACTCCAGGGGGACATGGACACTCAGTATACACACTACACATTGTCCACATTACTCCAGGGGGACATGGACACTCAGTATACACACTGTCCACATTACTCCAGGGGGACATGGACACTCAGTATACACACTACACACTGTCCACATTACTCCAGGGGGACATGGACACTCAGTATACACACTACACATTGTCCACATTACTCCAGGGGGACATGGACACTCAGTATACACACTACACACTGTCCACATTACTCCAGGGGGACATGGACACTCAGTATACACACTACACATTGTCCACATTACTCCAGGGGGACATGGACACTCAGTATACACACTACACACTGTCCACATTACTCCAGGGGGACATGGACACTCAGTATACACACTACACACTGTCCACATTACTCCAGGGGGACATGGACACTCAGTATACACACTACACACTGTCCTCGCCAGTGTAGATGGACATGTCCACGCCGGTGTGGTGTTAAACACAGGAGCGTTGGTGTTGTACTGATGTGTTCATGGACTTAAACGTGTTGTGTGTTTGAGTTGTTGTGTTTAAAGGCGGTCGTGTGTGTGTTTCATGTGACATGGACTTAAACGTGTTGTGTGTTTGAGTTGTTGTGTTTAAAGGCGGTCGTGTGTGTGTCTCATGTGACATGGACTTAAACGTGTTGTGTGTTTGAGTTGTTGTGTTTAAAGGCGGTCGTGTGTGTGTCTCATGTGACATGGACTTAAACGTGTTGTGTGTTTGAGTTGTTGTGTTTAAAGGCGGTCGTGTGTGTGTCTCATGTGACATGGACTTAAACGTGTTGTGTGTTTAATCGTGTTGTTTCTGTTTTCACTCGGCTGACGAGGCCTTTCTGATTTGTACTTTTCAGGCAGGTTTAGATAAATATTTGTGTTGATAATGAAAAAATTATGTAAAATGTCAGATTCTAAGCGCTGGATATTATTGTTGTTGTGTCTTTGGGCAAAACACTTCATCCTCTTTTCTCGTCTTATCTCGTCTTTCTTGGGGCGTGTTCTTGTGGCTGCCCCAGGGCTGCTGTGGCCACTCATGTAGTGATTATAAAGCTTACTACTACTGCTACTGCTACTGCTACTGCTACTACTACTACTGCTACTACTACTACTACTGCTACTGCTACTGCTACTACTGCTACTACTACTACTGCTACTGCTACTGCTGCTACTGCTGCTGCTGCTACTACTGCTACTACTACTACTGCTACTGCTACTACTACTACTGCTACTGCTACTGCTACTACTACTACTGCTACTACTACTACTACTGCTACTGCTACTGCTACTACTGCTACTGCTACTGCTGCTACTGCTGCTGCTGCTGCTGCTACTACTACTACTACTACTGCTACTACTACTACTACTGCTACTGCTACTGCTACTACTGCTACTGCTACTGCTACTACTGCTACTACTACTGCTGCTGCTGCTGCTGCTGCTGCTGCTGCTGCTGCTGCTACTACTACTACTACTCTCTTGTATTTTTGCACAGATCAGTCTGCTTTGGTCTGGTCTGTTTTGGTTTGGTTTGATTTGATCTGGTCTTATTTGGTCTGGTTTGATCTGGTTTGGTTTGGTCTGGTTTGATCTGGTTTGGTCTGGTTTGGTTTGGTCTGGTCTGATTTGGTCTGGTCTGGTCTGATCTGGTTTGGTCTGGTCTGGTCACCGCTCGCTTCACCTCAGGCCCAACTCCAAACATGACCGTCCATCAGAGCCAATCAGATTTGTTCATTTCAGTGGCTCGTGTGAAACTAAGAAGCTCATTGGTCAGTTTTCATTTTGAACAAAATGATGTTTCTCTGACCTCAGATCACTGAATAGAAAATAAATCCGACATGTGTTTGGTACAGACTGAACGTGTCTCTGATTGGCTAATCCACCTGTCAATCATGTCCATCTGACCTCAGAGACACAGACCACGCCCACATCTAAAGTTTTAGATAAGTTTATTCTGGAGGCAGTTTAGTCCCAAATGTTTACGGACTCAAATTCCTCCAAAAACATTCTGAAGGATTCACCAGTTTTATATTCAAATACTTTTCAGAGTCAAACACTTGGAGTTTGTTCTTGTTTGTTTGATTCCACAGTTAAATATCGTCCTCCCTGCTCACGTCATTTAAAGTTATGTTTTATTTATTTTATATTTGTATTAAATCTACTTATGTCTGAGGTTTGCCTCACAGTGTCTTAAACTTGTAAACAGAGATTATAATGTTTATCATGTTTATGTTTGTTGTAGAAATGACCCGTTTCATTCTGTTTCATAATAATCCTGTTTCTGCTGAAGCCTCAGTCACACACAGATCTCACATAATTCATTTTGTTGAGTTTGCGTGAGAGCAGCAGACACCGCGCTGCTGTAAACGTCACTGATATGAACCGACAGCGACACGTGAGGCTTTTACAGCGACCATTTAAAAAACAGACGCCGAGAAACTCTGGGAAAATCCTCCGTCAGATCAGAGACGGAAAAGAACAGGAAGAGAAACACAAACGGATGAATCACTGAGGCAGAAACACGTTTGTGTTTCATTCTCAGATTTTTTTACAAATTATATTTAGTTTGTCTCCGTGTTTTAAAACCTTTTTTATTGAACAATGAACTTTGCTGGATCCAAACTGTTTCACTAAAGGTCCTTGTCTGAGGCAGGTTATAGATTTGCCTGAAATGTTCCACAGTATGGCATTAAACAAACCTGTGTTTATAGTTTTATGACAGTTTTTATGGCACCTTCAGACACATGTGTTCTTCCTGTGAGCGGAGTCGCCTCTCCACAGATGTGACCTGTAACATGTCGTGGATCATCTCTGTGGATTTAGACCAGGTTTTATTTATTTATCTTAGTTTTTACGGGAGCGTCTGATGAAAACACGCAGACTCTTTTTCATGAGCCCCAAAAATAGAACAAACAAAAAACAACAAAAAAAACATTTAAACATTAAAAACAGGAGCAGCTGATTGTCCCGTTTCATGCACCTCATGAATCCGACAAATGTGTCCTGCGTTTCCAGTGATTCCAGAGACCGTCCGTGAAGTGTGTATCCGAGTCCGTGCTCTGCCGTATCCCATCATGCACCGCACGTGACTTCTACGGCAGAAACAAGGTTTATTTAAAGTTAAAGTTTACTTAAAGTTATGTAAAACGAGCTACAATTGGGAAGAAATCCCCTCGGACGTTATATTTGACTATTGATATTTAAAGAGAAAGATTAAAAAAAAAAAAGTAATGGAATTATCCTCACTTCATTTAATCTAAACCGAAATAAACGTCTGCGACGACACGTTGAGTCGTCTTTAATTAAATTATAAAGAATTAAAAATAACTAATAATCACACTGTGGTCACACAGCAGTCACACTGTGGTCACACAGCGGTCACACTGTGGTCACACTACTGTCACACTGTGGTCACACTGTGGTCACACAGTGGTCCCAGGTGCATTGTGGTCACCCACTGCCTGATCTCTGCAGGACAAACATATTTACGTCTCTCGTGGAACAAAAGGAGCTTTTTGACGGTGTCGGATGAATAATTTTCTGATTTCATCTGGATCTTGTAAGATCAGTGTTTTTGAGACGGCGCCGTCCTCTGGGCCTCGTCCTCTGGGCCTCGGGTAAAACATGAGGAGAGATAAAGGCCTCGTTTCACTGTGTTTACTCTCTGCAGATTTATATGTGACACACTGACATTTTAAACTCTGATTTTATTATTTATGGAAGATATTTCCTCTTTAACTCGATCGGATCTTGGGCTCAGCTGCTGCGGCCGATGGATTATGGTTTTATGGCGAGTGGTGACGGGGGGATGTCAGATGGTGTTGGGGGGGGTGTGGGTGGTGTCGGGGGGATGTGGGGGGTGTCGGGGGGATGTGGGTGGTGTCGGGGGCGGGATGTGGGTGGTGTCAGGGGGATGTGGGGGGTGTCGGGGGGGATGTGGGTGGTGTCGGGGATGTGTGGGTGGTGTCGGGGGGGATGTGGGTGGTGTCGGGGGTGTGTGGGTGGTGTCGGGGGGGATGTGGGTGGTGTCGGGGGGGGGTGGGTGGTGTCGGGGGGGGGGGTGTCGAGGGGGATGTGGGTGGTGTCGGGGGGGTGGTGTCGGGTGGTGCAGAGTTCACACACGAGGCATCTCTCTGTTTTATAATGTTATCAGAATCAGAATCAGAAGACTTTTATTGCCATAGTCTGTGAACACAGTTCACAAACTAGGAACTTGATACGGTGAAAAAGTGCAACATAAACACACTGAATAAATACAAATACAAATAAGAGCATGCACAAAGTTAAAAAGATATGCTTAAAAAAATCAAATGAAATACTTAAAGGGAAAAAATATGTACAATAGCAGCATCAGAACAACAGTGCAAAGTGGCTTATTAAAGTGACCGGTGTTATAAAGTGTCCAGTTTAGTGCAGATATTATAGAGTGTTCATGAGACAAACAGCAGAGGGGAAGAAACTGTTCTTATGGCGAGAGGTTCTGGTCCCAATGGACCGTAGCCTCCTGCCAGAGGGAAGTGGCTCAAATAGTCCATGTCCAGGGTGAGAGGTGTCAGCTGCTATACGGCCTGCTCGCCCCCGAGTCCTGGAGACGTACAGGTCCTGTATAGATGGAAGGCTGCAGCCAATCACCTTCTCAGCAGAGCGCACAATGCGCTGCAGTCTCTGGAGCAGTTATGGAGCAGTTTGATGTAATAGTCATTATTGTGGAAACAGGTGATCGGGATGTATTTAAAGTTAAAATAACTACACTTTAATACGCCTTAATTAACATGAACAGACTTAATTTATAATGAACAGTTAGTTTATTAAGAATGATTCAGGCTCAATTAATGAATATTTTAACCTCTAAAAGTCGTGAATTATTCTTAATAAACTATGAAGTTTGACTCAGACACTTTGACTCTATGAGAAGCACAAACACCTTTTAAAGCCCCACTGCGGGGCATTTATACTGGGTTAATATGATGCCAGACTGTGAAATATTCCAAACAAAACATTAACAGCTCAGTGGAGACAGTCCTACAATGAGTTTTTTTGTGTTGTAGTTGTTCAATTGTGCGTTTGTTCTAATAAAGCAGTAGTTTTACATCAGTGAGTCACAGTTTGTATCAGTCTGAGGTTTTAGTGTCACTTTATCTCAAAACAGTTTTAGAGGAAATGTTTTACCACTCGTCCAAGGAACGGATTCACTCTAAAGTGTTTGTGCAGTTTTGTCCAGTTTGGTTCGGTTTTATCCAGTTTTGTCCGGTTTTGTTCGGTTTTATCCAGTTTTGTCCAGTTTTGTTCGGTTTTATCCAGTTTTGTTCGGTTTTATCCAGTTTTGTCCGGTTTTATCCAGTTTTGTCCGGTTTTATCCAGTCTTGTTCGGTTTTATCCAGTTTTATCCAGAAGAGAGTGAGGTGAGAGTGGGAGAAAGGGAGGAGAGAGTGGGGAGAGAGTGAGCAGAGAGTGAGCAGAGAGTGAGCAGAGGGCCTGATTTAAAGTGCTTTAATTGTACTAATCATCAGCAGCTCGTGTCTGATTTTCTAATGAAGCGTCACAAACACTTGAAACTTCCCTCTGGTTTATGTTCAGTCTGTGTTATGAAACGACTGGATTTACTCAATAAAGTCACAGTTTTATTTCCTCTTTGGACAAAGGTGCAGGTGACTTTATCAACTGTTTAATAATCTGGACTTTTCCCCTTCAGATGATCAGAGAAACACGACTTAAATCCACTGAATCTGTCTGAGCGAGAGTTTAGATATTTTTTATCAAACGCACCTTTCTAATATAAATGAATGTCTTGCTCAAGGGCTCAGTGGCAGGTCGACAAAAGTTCACAGTGACTCGAATCCGCTGGGACGTCCAGTGGTCAGAGGGTGAAATATGGTCCATGCCCCTAAACACATTTAGCGTTAAATTACATATTGACCAGACGCACTGCTGCTAGAATCAAGTTAGAGCTGAGTGACCTGACACAGCCTCTGTGTACTCTGTGTACTCTGTGTACTCTGTTTACTCTGTGTACTCTGTGTACTCTGTTTACTCTGTGTACTCTGTTTACTCTGTTTACTCTGTGTACTCTGTGTACTCTGTTTACTCTGTGTACTCTGTTTACTCTGTTTACTCTGTTTACTCTGTGTACTCTGTGTACTCTGTGTACTCTGTGTACTCTGTTTACTCTGTGTACTCTGTGTACTCTGTTTACTCTGTGTACTCTGTGTACTCTGTACTCTGTGTACTCTGTACTCTGTGTACTCTATGTACTCTGTGTACTCTATGTACTCTGTGTACTCTGTGTACTCTGTTTACTCTGTGTACTCTGTGTACTCTGTGTACTCTGTGTACTCTGTACTCTGTGTACTCTATGTACTCTGTGTACTCTATGTACTCTGTGTACTCTGTGTACTCTGTGTACTCTGTACTCTGTGTACTCTGTGTACTCTGTGTACTCTGTGTACTCTGTACTCTGTTTACTCTGTGTACTCTGTGTACTCTGTTTACTCTGTGTACTCTGTGTACTCTGTTTACTCTGTGTACTCTGTGTACTCTGTTTACTCTGTGTACTCTGTTTACTCTGTTTACTCTGTTTACTCTGTGTACTCTGTTTACTCTGTTTACTCTGTGTACTCTGTTTACTCTGTGTACTCTGTTTACTCTGTGTACTCTGTACTCTGTGTACTCTGTACTCTGTGTACTCTTGCTTTAAACCTCTAAAAGTCAGTTTTTCGTATCAGTTTCACTTTAAAGTCCATTAACTTGATTATTTTTACCATCCTATAATCAAAGCTGGTTAATGTATCAGCAGTAAACACATTCCTCACTTTCCTGACACATTTACAGCCTCTTTTTATTCACAGAAACAACTTTTATTTTACAACAACTAGTATGCAAACAGTGCACCAGCTGTACCTCCAGGTTTGTCTTTGATAAATTCACTTTATTAGATTTAAACAGTGGACGACAGTTTGACCCAGTCCATAAAGTGTAAAGCTCGTCCTTCATTTAAAATCAAAGTTTATGATTAAATGCATTTTTAAACTAGTCTGTGCGTCTGAAACACGATAAAACGAGAATGTCTCTGATATTTGAGGTCATTATAATAATATTTGATTCACTTTCTCTGACACACTTTTAGATTCTTCTCCTACGTCTCCATGTTTCAATCTGTGAACACGTCTGTGCTTTTTTCCTCCGGCTCTTGTTGTTCACACACCTCTCCATCTCCTTCTATTGTTCTGGATCCATCATCTGTTTGTTCATCCTCCGAGTCGCACCTGTGGGCGTGCGAGAGGCTGTGGGGAAAGGGGAGAGCGCGTTCAGGGAAATGTGATACAGGTGTGTCTTTAGCCTCTCGATGACGCACGAGCCGACCCCGGTGAGACGCCGCCGCTCGGCTCAGACGCTCAAACACTTGGAGGTTGTTTTGTTATCGCCGCGGCTCCCGGGGGTCAGTGATGGTCGGACATTTTGGGTTGAGAGGTTTGTTTGTTTGGAGGAGTCGAGGAAAATGTCCGTCTGCTGTGTTTCTGTCAGTCACTTTATGAAGTCGAAGGACGTCAGTGCACAGACGGATCAGGCGGCACATTTTAAAAAACAATAAAAAAATCAGCTCAACGTACTCTTTAGGAAGTTTACCCGATTTTTATACTTTGTAATGTTCCACACTGTTGCATGAGACTTATCTTCATGGAGAACGACTGAATTATGATCGTTCTATTTCAGTGGAATCATGCAGATGAGAGTTACACAGTGTTGATCTTTGTATTTCTACTTGAATTATATCATTCGCAGCAGCTGGACTCGTGTAAAATCCACCTCTGCCCCGTCCACTTTGTGTTTATTTTCACTTCTTGTTTGATTTTTCTTTTTTTTGTGCTTGAATCACTGATGCTCGAGTCACAGTTTGACCTTAAAATCTTTCTGGACATAAGTAAAACTCTGTAAACACGTGTGGTCTGAGCGTCGCTTCATGTGGAGAGGTTTATAATCAGGAGCCGTTTTCATAAGAGTCTTGTCTGAGTGTTTATGGGGGTCCTTCAGGCACATTCTCTGCCCTCCGTGCGGTTGCCATGACGCCGCACAAACCGCTGAACATGTGGAAAGGGTCATGCTTCTGTGGATGTTGTTTTTCCATGAATAGCTCACATGTTATTAAAGCTCAGATGTGATGAGTGTCATCACAAAGCTAAAAACTCGATACTAAAGATTCAATACTAAAGAATAAACTCGATACTCGATACTAAATCTGACACCACCAGGAGAATAAAAATGAGAATAAAAAACACTGGAAAATGTGTGGAATCCTCCAGTGGATCCATAGTGGTCCATGGTCCTGGTTTAGTCTTAATTTAGTCCTGGTTTAGTCCCATTTTAGTCCTGGTTTAGTCCCGGTTCAGTCCCGGTTTAGTCCATGTTTAGTCCCGGTTCAGTCCCGGTTCAGTCCCGGTTCAGTCCCGGTTTAGTCCTGGTTTGGTTTAGTCCTGGTTTAGTCCTGGTTTAGTCCTGGTTTAGTCCTGGTTTGGTTTAGTCCTGGTTTAGTCCTGGTTTAGTCCCGGTTCAGTCCTGGTTTAGTCCTGGTTTAGTCCTGGTTTGGTTTAGTCCTGGTTTAGTCCATGTTTGTCCATTTCTAGTTTGTGTTTTTACTTGTTCATTTTAAACAGATTCAGAAAAAGGTTAAATTCTGTGAATGTGACTTTTTTAACATTGACACCTCCTCAAATAAATATTTAGTTTTGAAACTATTTTTATTATTGATGATTTTCTGATTTTCGATGCTTTTGACAGTCGCACGTGTGACGAGCTGCACTGGCTGTTTCTGTATTTGTTATTTGGGTGATATTTGTGTGATATTCTTATGTTTGAGTTCATGTTTCAGGGGGATGTATAACATCACACTGGCTGTTTCTGTATTTGTTTTTCGGGTGATATTCGGGTGATATTTCTGTGATATTTGTGTGATATTTGTGTGATATTTGTGTTATATTCTTATGTTTGAGTTTATGTTTCAGGGGGATGTCTAAAGTCACACTGGCTGTTTCTCTATTTGTTTTTCGGGTGATATTCGGGTGATATTCGGGTGATATTTGGGTGATAATTGGGTGATATTCGGGTGATATTTGGGTGATATTTGGGTGATATTTCTGTGATATTTCTGTGATATTTGTGTTTGAGTTCATGTTTCAGGGGGATGTCTAACGTCACACTGGCTGTTTCTGTATTTGTTATTTCTGTCATATTTCCGTCATATGTTTATGTTTTCATTTATGTGGCAGTGACACGTCTGCTGTGATTGAGAGCGTGTTTTGTGCTGGTTTGGGCGTTGCGTCGCTTGATGGATCTGACCTTGTCCGACGCTTTTATTTTTCTGCCGTGTGACGACGTTGCCATTTTTCTTTTGCACAAAATAAAGCTTCAGTTTAGAGGAGACGCCCGCACAGAGACAGATACTGAGAATAAAATGTAGACAACAGTTTCCTGTCGGCTTAAATCAAACCTAAAACAGTTCTGTGTAGAGCGTTTGTCCAGTGATCTGAAGGTTGGTGGTTCAAATCCCGCTCTTGACATAAATATTGGTGTATGAACTGGTGTGAATGACGATGTAAAACTCTTTGAGAGACTTGAAGGTGTAAAAATATGACCATTGACCATGTTCTGGACACAGTTTTTTCACAGCTGTGTCGATGATTAGATTTATTTAGATGCATTTATTCTGTCGTCTGATGAGTTGAAGCTTTGACTCAATAAAAGAAAATCAAAAAGATGAGATTTGTGGCTGTAGTGAAACAGTTTAAAACATTAGAGTCCTTCATGTAGTGCACTGTGGTAAACTTTGTCCCCGTCTGTCCGCTGCAGCAGACTCTGAAATGCCTCGTTCCTTCCTCGTTGTAACCGGACGCTCACAGAAACCACAGCTGCTCTTGGGCCTAAGCGCCTCTGTGTTTGTCATCGTGAAACTGGACTCCTCATGTTTGGATTCCAACTCGTTTTTCTCGTCGGGAGAAAGACCAGGCCATGTGTCTTTGTCCAGTCCTGTCCAAAGTGAGGTTTGATTTAGTTATGAACATTTAAAACAGAATCAAACCGGTCTGGATACTTTATACTTCATGATAAAAACAAAATGAAAAAGATAATGACTTCATTTTGCTCGTGTATGTTCAGTTATTTAAGAACAACACTGATTTATTTTTCTTTTCTCTAAATTAAATGATGCTTGTACAAAGTAAACTCTGTTTGCTCCAGTTTTAATAAATACAAAAATATGACTTCATCCCATTTTTAACTGTCCAAATGAAAACTTTCTCCAAAATGAAACAGTTTTTATCCACCACGAGTCTGTCCCAGGGCAGCTGTGGCTCTGCTCCCCTGAATATGACATAATATAACATAATAGAGTATAACATAATATAACATAACATAATATAACATAACATAACAGAATATAACATAACATAACAGAATATAACATAATATGACATAATATAACATAATATAACATATTATAACAGAATATAACATAATATAACATAACAATAATAATACTTTTTAAACTCTTTTTTCAGTACTTTCATTAGACATATATTTGATCCAAAACAGCCGCTGCTTATTTCTCCATTTTTCAGTCTATTCCACTGCTCCATCGTGACAACAAACCCACAGTTTTCATGTTTTAAACTCAGATACTGCGGAGAAGTCAAGGATGGCAGTTACATAATGAACACTAATATAAAAATGTCTTGGTGTGAAAAATAAGTGTTATGCAAGAGTAAAGAGTTTGAACGTGAGGAGGAAACGTGGTACATGAGTTTGTGAAGCAGACGCTGTTTGTTTCATGGAGTTAATTGAATTATTGTGGTGTTTGCTGAGTGGGTCATTGAAGCAGAAGGACAGGTGGTCTAAGATAGAAGCACTCCCCTCCAGATCGATACGCTCGGAGAAAGACTCTGCTTTAGCCTTGTTTACCGAGCGCAGAGGGAGGAGGGAACGAGGCCAGACAAGAAAACTGGTCTGGACTGATGTAAGACTCAAACAGAAACAAGATTTCAATCAGTGAGTCCGGCTCACGGTGAAGGAAACGGAACGAGTCCTGGTTTAGTTATTTCAAGAACCCGGTGTCGTCCTTGTTTCATTTAATCTTAAACCATAACATCACCACAAACATGATTCAGTTACACTTTGTTTGGAAATTATGTATTTATTTATTTTAATTAGGACAGTGCATATTAATCAACATGTCAACAAACAGCATCAGTGTAAATGTGCTGGAATTAGCACAATAGCTACTTTACATCTGCAATTAGATTTTTAAATGTCTCGTTTGGTCCAGTTCTGGTTTGGCCCAGTTCTGGTTTGGTCCAGTTCTGGTTTGGTCCAGTTCTGGTTTGGTCCAGTTTAAACTTTGGCACAGGTGTGATTTTGTTCATCTGGGTCGTTTAGTCCTGATGTAGACTTGGTTGGTTTCTGTTCTAGTCCTGGTTCAGTCCTGGTTTAGTCCTGGTTCAGTCCTGGTTCAGTCCTGGTTCAGTCCTGGTTTAGTCCCTGGTTCAGTCCTGGTTCAGTCCTGGTTTAGTCCTGGTTTAGTCCTGGTTTAGTCCTGGTTCAGTCCTGGTTCAGTCCTGGTTCAGTCCTGGTTTAGTCCTGGTTTAGTCCTGGTTTAGTCCTGGTTCAGTCCTGGTTCAGTCCTGGTTCAGTCCTGGTTCAGTCCTGGTTCAGTCCTGGTTCTTGTTGCTGGGTCGACCTTGGTTGAGTCATACTTTATTTATAATTCAGTTCTGGCATAATCCTGGTTTATTCCTGTTTTAGCCTTGTTTTTTTTTTTCTACCTGCTCAGTTCTGTTTAGTTCTGTTTGGTTCTGTTTAGTTCTGTTTGGTTCTGCTCAGTTCTGTTTAGTTCTGTTTAGTTCTGTTTAGTTCTGTTTGGTTCTGTTTAGTTCTGTTTGGTTCTGCTCAGTTCTGTTTAGTTCTGTTTAGTTCTGTTTAGTTCTGTTTGGTTCTGTTTAGTTCTGTTTGGTTCTGTTTGGTTCTGTTTGGTTCTGTTTAGTTCTGCTCAGTTCTGTTTGGTTCTGTTTGGTTCTGTTTAGTTCTGTTTAGTTCTGTTTAGTTCTGTTTAGTTCTGTTTGGTTCTGTTTAGTCCTGTTTGGTTCTGTTTAGTTCTGTTTAGTTCTGTTTAGTTCTGTTTGGTTCTGTTTGGTTCTGTTTGGTTCTGCTCAGTTCTGTTTATAGTTTTACTTAAAGGAGTGCTCCTCTGCTCGTTTCCATGGAGATGACTTTGCTTTTCTCTGAAATGTTTCTAAGTAAAACATTTCTAACCTTTGTTTTTATTCCTCAAAATGACCTTTAAACATGCACCTTTTACTGTGAGCAGGGTCTCCACTCCACTGATCTGACATGTAACTTGACCTGGTGCTGTTAGGTCTGTTTGTTTCAGATCCTTTTGTTTAAATTTGTTTTCGATCCTTTTCTCTTCAGTTTTCTCTTTTTAATTTGCTTCTATCTGTTCTTCCGGTTTGTTTTATGTGAAAAACAAGACGTGTTTATTGCAGCAGTGGGATTAGAAAATGAAAATGTGAAAGAGAGAAAATGACACTCGTCGTGGAGCAGAACGCCGCAGAGCGTTTGTGCCTCGCCGCAGAGCGTTTGTGCCTCGCCGCAGAGCGTTTGTGCCTCGCCGCCGCTGCACTTTGCTCTAATTATGATTTTGTTTTGTTTAATCTCTTTTGATTTTCGTGTTGCTCTGTTTCAAATGTCCTTGGCAACAGCACAGGCGTCCGGCTGCTCAAAACACACCAGGATCACAATTTCACACTTGACCATGTCCGTGCGAGAGAGAGACGAGACAAACGGCGTCCGAGGCAGCGGCGTCCGAGCGGCTCATAAAGTCCAGATAGAACAAGGTCAGAGAGATTAATATAAAATCATTAACAAGGTAGAAACAAGGGCAGAGAGAGGGAGAGGAGGGAGGGGCGCCGGAGCGGCCGAGTCAAAGGAGAGGGGGCGGGGCTTATGAGGAAGCATCGGCCTATCAGGAGCCAGGGGGCGTGGCTTAGAGATAAGGAAGCAGAGAGCTGAGCAGTGCAGCTCTGACATCGCAGGAGCAGAACATGTGAAGAGGAGGATGCACTGAGCCACAGGGATGAAGAGGCACAGGGCGAGATCTGAGCTTTTATCTGTTTGTAGATTCTGTCGTGTCAGACGCAGCTTTAACCGCCACATCGACCTGAGACGGCGGCGACGCAGATAGTTCACCTTGAGACGCAGCTGCACCACTTGGACTTTGGGATTACAACAAAGAAGAGAAGACATTTGTAACAGGACGTGAGAGGGTGGACGCCGTTCATGGGACAGGGCCGGACACAGGACTAACGTGTGGACGCCGTTCATGGGACAGGGCCGGACACAGGACTAACGTGTGGACGCCGTTCATGGGACAGGGCCGGACACAGGACTAACGTGTGGACGCCGTTCATGGGACAGGCTCAGACACAGGACTAACGCGTGGACGCCGTTCATGGGACAGGGCCGGACACAGGACTAACGTGTGGACGGCGTTCATGGGACAGGGCCGGACACAGGGCTGGACGGCGTAACGTGTGACCCCCTGACCACAGATTTCAGGCTGTGGTGAATCCGACTCAAGCTGGAACCGAGCAAAGCAAACCCGGGTACGAGACAGGTGCCCGGGGTCAGTCCCGGCAGCAGCGGTCGTAGCGGCGGCGGCGGCGTCTGCCCCAAACTGTCCCCCACCGAGGAGACGCCCGCCCCCCCCGTCCCCCCCGTCCCCCCCATCCCGGACCAGAAGGATCCCAGGACCATGTCTCAGGCCGGGAGGAGGTTCCACAACAAAAAGGCCGGGATCCGAGCGGCGGTGATCCTGATCGGACTCCTGCACAAGTCGAGGAAAGCCAAAGAGAAGGAGCGAGAGCGAGAGGAGAGCGAAGGGTGGGTAGAGTGAGTGTGTGCATGAGGGTCTATGGCCCATCTGTGTGCGCGTGGACTTTATCTGCGTCTTATTGGTTATTTGAGCCGACAGACCGTGGTGACTTTGAGTTTGGGCTTTTTGAGTTTGTCAGTGGAGAACAGACGTTTAGAGGCAACATTAAAGCTTCACTGCGTAACTTTTCTGTTCCAGTTTATTTGCCATTGGCTGTAGAAAAAGGTGCAGGAGTCCACGTGTATGACATTAAACTTCTTTGTCATCATGGAGACAAGCAGGGGGCGCCACCACACCAACTTACAAGTCAGATCTGTGGAGAGGCGCACAAGAAAGCAATGCAGTGTTTTCAAGGTGTTTTTGACCAATAAAACGACTATATTTGAATAAACCTCAAATAGATAGAAGTTTAATTCAAATCTGTGGAACATTCAAGGCAAAGCAATAACATCTCCATGGAAACAAGCAGCAGAAAGTTACATGATGTACCTTTAAAGGCAAGTCTGTCAAACTTCAGTTGTTTGTCAAACGTTTGCTGAGTTTATTACCAGCTTCAAAGGCAAATTACACATTTAATATTCTGTATAATTGTGTGATATAATTTAAAGAGGATGTTAAGTGTTTCTCTCGTTTCTCTTTGGTACAAAATGTTCAAAGAGTTTCTCATCTCTGATCCTCCTCAAACTGATTTTATTACAGAAAAATATTTAGTAAAGAGAGTTTTAATAAACAGCTGCAGCGAAGAAGAGAAAATCTGAAGAAAACCTGCAGTTTGACCCTCAGTTCTGCCATTGTGTCCTTTGGCAAGTCACTCACCTTGACCTCTGTTTATGTTTAGAGCAGAAAGGCAGAGCAGGTCAGACTTTTATTTGAATTCACTTCACTGAACTGAGAATTTGAGTTTTATAACCAGCCCTGTTCACCTCTGTGCATTTTAAATACTCATAAATATTCATGCTACACCTGTCACACACCTGTCACACACCTGTCACACACCTGTCACACACCTGACACACACCTGACACACACCTGTCACACACCTGTCACACACCTGTCACACACCTGACACACACCTGACACACACCTGTCACACACCTGTCACACACCTGACACACACCTGACACACACCTGTCACACACCTGTCACACGCCTGTCATACACCTCTGTGCATTTTAAATACTCTTAATCTTTGACTTTATCCAAATGTGACTGGATTATTCATGCTACACCTGACACACACCTGACACACACCTGTCACACACCTGTCACACACCTGACACACACCTGACACACACCTGACACACACCTGACACACACCTGTCACACACCTGTCACACACCTGACACACACCTGTCACACACCTGTCACACACCTGACACACACCTGTCACACGCCTGTCATACGTGTGTTGTGTGTGTATGTGTGTTGTGTGTATATATGTGTGTTGTGTGTATATATATGTGTTGTGTGTATATATATGTGTTGTGTGTATATATGTGTGTTGTGTGTATGTGTGTTGTGTGTGTATGTGTGTTGTGTGTATATATATGTGTTGTGTGTGTATATATGTGTTGTGTGTATATATGTGTGTTGTGTGTATGTGTGTTGTGTATATATATGTGTTGTGTGTATATATGTGTTGTGTGTATATATGTGTGTTGTGTGTATGTGTGTTGTGTGTGTGTGTTGTGTATATATGTGTGTTGTGTGTGTATATGTGTTGTGTGTATATATGTGTGTTGTGTGTGTATATATATGTGTGTTGTGTGTATATATGTGTGTGTGTATATATGTGTGTGTGTATATATGTGTTGTGTGTATATATATGTGTTGTGTGTGTATATATGTGTGTTGTGTATGTGTGTTGTGTGTATATATATGTGTGTGTTGTGTATGCGTGTTGTGTGTGTATTTGTGTTGTGTGTGTATGTGTGCGTTGTGTGTGTATATATTTGTGTGTTGTGTATGTGTATGTGTGTTGTGTGTGTATGTGTGTGTTGTGTGTGTATGTGTTGTGTGTGTACATGTGTTGTGTATATATTTGTGTGTTGTGTGTATGTGTGTTGTGTGTGTATGTGTGTTGTGTGTATATATATGTGTTCTGTGTGTATGTGTGTGTTGTGTGTATATATATGTGTTGTGTGTGTATATGTGTGTTGTGTGTGTGTATGTGTGTTGTGTGTGGATATGTGTGTTGTGTGTATATATGTGTGTTGTGTGTGTATGTGTGTTGTGTGTGTATATGTGTGTTGTGTATATATATGTGTGTTGTGTGTGTACATGTGTTGTGTATATATTTGTGTGTTGTGTGTATGTGTGTTGTGTGTGTATGTGTGTTGTGTGTATATATATGTGTTCTGTGTGTGTGTGTGTTGTGTATTTGTGTTGTGTGTATATATATGTGTTGTGTGTGTATATGTGTGTTGTGTATGTGTGTATGTGTGTATGTGTGTTGTGTGTGTATATATGTGTTGTATGTGTGTGTTGTGTGTGTATATGTGTGTTGTGTGTGTGTATGTGTGTTGTGTGTGTGTGTTGTGTGTATACATATGTGTTGTATGTGTGTTGTGTGTGTGTTGTGTGTATGTGTGTTGTGTGTGTGTGTGTGTTGTATGTGTGTTGTGTGTATGTGTGTTGTGTGTGTATATATGTGTTGTATGTGTGTGTTGTGTGTGTATATGTGTGTTGTGTGTGTGTATGTGTGTTGTGTGTGTGTGTTGTGTGTATACATATGTGTTGTATGTGTGTTGTGTGTGTGTGTGTTGTATGTGTGTTGTGTGTATGTGTGTGTTGTGTGTATCTGGGTCAGTCTAAGTGACAAATGGAGTCTCTGAGGAGCAGACGACTCTGAGACCAAACCCGAGAATGTGGAAGAAACTCGGCTCTTTTGTACCGACGTGACTCAATGAACCGGGTTTATTCCGGGTTTATTCCGGGTTTATTCCGGGTTTAGTCCGGGTTTAGTCCGGGTTTAGTCCGGGTTTAGTCCGGGTTTATTCGGGGTTTAGTCCGGGTTTAGTCCGGGTTTATTCGGGGTTTAGTCCGGGTTTAGTCCGGGTTTAGTCCGGGTTTATTCGGGGTTTATTCGGGGTTTAGTCCGGGTTTATTCCGGGTTTGACGTGGTGCGTAACTTTCCAAACATTATATAAACATTTGAGTTTAAACGTGTCACACTGTTCTATGTTAAAAAAGCTCCAGTGTTTTTCTTTGTTTTTTTAAGTCGGTCAATTCTCATTTTCTCTCGTCCTTCGCGTCTTTGGTTTTTCTTTGATTTTGGCAGCAGCTCAGAGGGATTTTCCTTAAAAGTATTTTGTGTCAGATCGTCTTTGTGCTAAAGCGTCTTTGAGACGTGTCAATAAGACGTGTGGGAAAAATCGACCTGGAACAAACGGGACTGAGCGGCTTTGGACTAAAGGAAAAGTGGAAGAACAGAGTTCACAAACGAGCTAATAAAAGAGAAAATCTGATCTAAATATTAAATCTTTTGAATCGGTAAAAGTGAAGAGAAAATCCTGTGACTGTGACCCATAAATAAAAGTGCCACATGTTTACAGCTCAGTTAAAAGGTGCATTATGGAACATTTCGTCTCCATGGAGATATGAATGCTTTACCTGTAGTCGTTAAAGTTCATCTACCTCACGTTTCTTTCTCTATGGCTGTTTTTATGCAGGGTGCCTCTCCACAGATCTGACCTGTAGCATGTGTCCATAGCGATGTGTACGTTTAATGCCACACTGCTGAATATTCCAGACAAAGTAATGAGATCTGAGTTACTTTGGCGTAAAACACAGAGAGCTGGTGGTTCTATCCTCGCCCTCGTGTTCACTATTGTCGTGTCTCTGAGCAAGACACTTCTAAAGTGAGAGGTTGTGACAGGGCATCTGGCTTATATTTTGATATGTGGTTGTGTTTGCAGTTATAGTGTGTTCTTGTGTTTGCACATGTGTGTACACATGTGTACACGTGTGTACACAAGTGTTTCTCTGAAGTATTTAGTACTATAGTATTTAAACTAAACCTTTACATTTCACTTTACACATTAATCCATGTTTTATTTCCACTCTTCCCTCGTGATCACATGATCTATACTGATAAATAATGATATATAAATATATCTAATGGTATATAAATGTATCTAATGGTATATACTGATCTATAAATATATATACTGATCCATACTGATCCATACTGTTCCATTCTGATCCATTCTGTTCCATACTGTTCCATACTGATCCATACTGTTCCATTCTGGTCCATACTGGTCCATACTGATCCATACTGATCCATACTGTTCCATACTGATCCATACTGTTCCATACTGTTCCATACTGATCCATTCTGGTCCATTCTGGTCCATACTGTTCCATTCTGTTCCATACTGGTCCATACTGATCCATACTGATCCATACTGTTCCATACTGTTCCATACTGATCCATTCTGGTCCATACTGGTCCATACTGTTCCATACTGATCCATACTGATCCATACTGATCCATACTGTTCCATACTGTTCCATACTGATCCATTCTGGTCCATACTGGTCCATACTGTTCCATACTGTTCCATACTGATCCATATTGATCCATACTGTTCCATACCGTTCCATACTGTTCCATACTGATCCATACTGATCCATACTGTTCCATACCGTTCCATACTGATCCATACTGTTCCATACTGATCCATTCTGGTCCATACTGGTCCATACTGTTCCATACTGATCCATACTGTTCCATACTGATCCATACTGATCCATACTGTTCCATACTGATCCATACTGATCCATACTGTTCCATACCGTTCCATACTGTTCCATACTGATCCATACTGTTCCATACTGATCCATACTGATCCATACTGTTCCATACCGTTCCATACTGTTCCATACTGATCCATACTGATCCATACTGTTCCATACTGATCCATACTGATCCATACTGTTCCATACTGATCCATACTGATCCATACTGTTCCATACCGTTCCATACTGTTCCATACTGATCCATACTGATCCATACTGTTCCATACTGATCCATACTGATCCATACTGTTCCATACCGTTCCATACCGTTCCATACTGATCCATACTGATCCATACTGTTCCATACCGTTCCATACTGTTCCATACTGATCCATACTGTTCCATACTGTTCCATACTGATCCATACTGATCCATACTGATCCATACTGTTCCATACTGTTCCATACTGATCCATTCTGGTCCATACTGGTCCATACTGTTCCATACTGATCCATACTGTTCCATACCGTTCCATACTGTTCCATACTGATCCATTCTGTTCCATACTGTTCCATACTGATCCATTCTGGTCCATTCTGGTCCATACTGTTCCATTCTGGTCCATACTGATCCATACTGATCCATTCTGTTCCATACTGTTCCATACTGATCCATACTGTTCCACACAAAGGCGTCCGTCCGGGCGCCGTGCCGAGCGGCAGATGGTCGACGGCTCTGAACTAATGACCTGGACTAAAATAGAGTGGAGCCGGTGGACTGTGCGGCGCTGTCAGTGTGAACTTTATGTGTGTGTCGACATCATCTGTTGCTTTAAAGGTGCACTGTGTAACTTTTCTGCTGGCGTCTCCATGGAGAATGTGCCTCGAGTGTCTCTGTTTCCATGAAGACAAACAGGTGGCGCTGTGGGGTCAGAGGTCAAATCTGTGTTATCCTTGGTATGTTTTTGAGCAGTGACTGTAGTAAAACTCCACAGATACAGTGAATGCCACACTGTGGGACATTCCAGCAGCAATAACGTCTCCATGGAGACCACAGACTGCAGAGCACGTTTAAATTAACTTTTAGTCTGGTCTTTTAATAGATTATTTTCAGACAAAGGTTCAGTTTGAGCTTTTGAAAAATATGAAATAAACTGAACCTTGGTCTGATGAAACTTCACTTTTTACTGTCGTTTTGAGTCTCTGCAGATTCCAAACATTTTTACGTTTCTTTTAAATATCAGACACTTTTCTGACGTAGATTAAGTCAAACTAAACGTCTCTGATTGTGCGTTCTACTGCTCCTTTTGTGTATCGCTGTGTGAAGAAAACATCAGTAAAACAAAGAGTTTAGTTTGAGCAGAATCTGAGTCTGAAACAAACATTTAATTTGATTCATGTCAAGTAACAAATTCACCCAAAAGACGACAAACTGGACAGAAGGGTTTGTGTGGACCCCAGAGTGGAACTCCCCAGAGTGGAACTCCCCAGAGTGGAACTCCCCGGAGTGGAACTCCCCAGAGTGGAACTCCCCGGAGTGGAACTCCCCGGAGTGGAACTCCCCAGAGTGGAACTCCCCGGAGTGGAACTCCACAGAGTGGAACTCCACAGAGTGGAACTCCACAGAGTGGAACTCCACAGAGTGGAACTCCACAGAGTGGAACTCCACAGAGTGGAACTCCACAGAGTGGAACTCCACAACCTCCTTTCTGAGAAACAGTGATCCTCCCCCCTGTGTCCCTCTGTCCCTCTGCTCCTCTGTCCTCTCTATCCCCTCTGTCCCTCTGCTCCTCTGCTCCTCTGCTCCTCTGCTCCTCTGTCCTCTCTATCCCCTCTGTCCCTCTGCTCCTCTGCCCCTCTGTCCCTCTGTCCCTCTGTCCCCTCCACATGTGCTGTATTCTCATGTAATCTTTAAAGTGGAGCTTTACTCAGGTCCTTCAGGTCCTTCACTCTGTGTTTATTTTACATTAATGCACAGTCAGGTCGTCATGTGCTTCAGGTCAGAGTCTGTCCAGTGAAGAGCTGTGGTCAGAGTACTCACTGCAGTAAAAGTACTCACATTAAACGTGTATCTTGAAGTAGAAATATTGAAGTAAAGTATAAAAATCACATGATCAAATACATGAAGAGCACATGTTTCAGTGAATGTTAAAGCCCCAACTGGAACTTTTAGCAAAACAGAGCTGGAATAAAAGCTCTTACTCACTTGGTGGAGTTTCCTTCGGCTGTAATATTCCACAGTATGGCATTAAACTCATCTATCTCCATGGAAAAAGTCTTAAAGTTTGGTTTGTACTTCCTGTTTCCATTGAATCATGTGATGCACCACGTCCAGAACGTCTTGTGTCGTGGGAAAAAGTGGTTTGTGAAACTCGGGGGAGGAGCTGCATTGTCTTGATCAATACGTTTGATTCTGTCAGATATTGATCCGTCATAGATTAAAACTGCTCTAAATGTCAATACTTTACCAAGAAGTTACAGTTTTTCTGTTGTTTGCTGTTGAAAATAAGTCAATAAAGTCTGTAGTTCAGGGTAAACATAAACTGCACATTATCAGGATGTGAACCGCGCTCCGCTCTGATTGGTCCAAACGCCTCAGGTTTATTTTTAATTGTCTCGTTCTCATTTAAGCGCTCGCTGTGATGACTCTGCCTCATTTCTTCAGACGCTGCTTCAGTGTCACTGTTGTTAAGTATGACGAGTTGTAAAATGTGTTGTAAACCTGAAAATGTCTCAGTTTCAAGGTGCACTGTGTAACTTTTCTGATGTCTGCTCGTCTCCATGGAGATAGCAAACAACAAGGTTAAATCTGTCAACTGGACAAATCGTTGTAGGAGTGAAGACGTTTCTCTGCTCATCCAAGTCTCTTCTTCAGGTCTGGTCAGATGCTGCTGGACACTGTCTTAAATCTGTCTGAGGGGAGGGGCTAACCACACTGAAACTGAACATCTAATGTCTCCAGTTTCAGCTGAAACGACCCTGTTCAGCCTTAACGACGCTGATATTGTTCTCATTGTTCTGGGTCTGAGGATGGAGTTGTAGATGGACAGATTATGTCTCAGGCCCCATTTCTGTTTAAGGAAGGATTGTCTTTTCGAACAAAAACAGCTTCTTTAACTCCTCTCTCAAACCATTTCTTTTCTCTGGCTCAGATCTGAACTTCACTCTCTTCAAAGGAGGTGGTCAGTGTCTTTAAGATGGAGATGCACGGCGGACTGGGGTCCAGAGGTGTTGGTCCATCCTCTTATGGAGTGTGTTTAGTTTCTCCAGTGTGACGCTCACTCTTCACTGAATGGAGTAGACACTTTGTTTATGGCTCGGGGTTTTGTCCTTAGGGTGAACCAATTTTTGCAAAAGTGTTTGTGGGTTTGAAGAAGACGGGAATCTCATACTGAAGATTCTCTGAAGTCTTTCAGGCGTTTAATGGAGATGTTATGGAGATGTTATTTGCTTTGACTTTCCTCAGCTTGATCTTTAATTACAGGAATTTTTATGGCTCAAAAATAACTTGAGAAATAGAAGAGAGAAAAATGTTTTGCTAAATAGCATTTCCTTTGTCAAACAGGTGATAAATCCTCGATCAGAAAAGTTACACAGTGTCTTTTTAATGTAGTGAGTTAAAATCCAAGACCTCAGGTCCTAACCTATCCTGATCCTGTAACACAGGCGTAACACAGGTGTAACACATGTGTAACTCAGGTGTAACGTGGGCATGTTATGCACAGCATGACTGGCAAATGAATGTATTAATTTGAGTTTTGAGCTGAAGGATTTGGGAGAAATATTTAACTGTGTTTTTCTTGATTTTTGTGATTGTGAAGATTTGCAGTTTTTTTTTTATAGAATTCAGTTCAAAGTTCACATTTTAAACACGTCCTTAAGAATTTACAAAAAGTCAAAAATATGAACAAACACAAGATTCACACTTTTGTCATTTGTTGTGTCTCTTCAGATTCTGATGAATCTAACGTCGTATTTCACAGTGAAGCCGACGTTTGGCAGTTCGATCTTAATTTGGCTAAAGTTTACCTCTGGACTGGATTTACTCTCACAAATTAAACTTCCAGACTCAGTGGGTTTTCATCAGAGTTTTTCATCATCTCGACTGTGACTTTAAGAACTCTTATGTTGTGTATCATAAATTTCCCTTTGGAGCAAAAAGATTGATTTGATTTGAGTCTCTGGACGTCTGCAGCTCGGCCCTGAAGAGAAAACCTCATAAACTCTCCTCACTGTGGACGGGACGGTGTTTGAAGAGTCACAAAGAGAACGTCTACACAACAAAATGTCTCAAACTAAATCAGACATGTTTTAGCGCCACCACGTTCAGCTGATTCAAAGATTATGAATGAGTTTAAAGGGTTATAAACTCATAAGATTATAAATGAGCGAGCGTGTAATATTATGTAATATGATGTAAAATGTACTATAATAGAAGAGAAGGATATATGAAAAGGCCCGAGACTGAAAACTCTTTAATAAATAATTTTTAATGCCTGCAAACCAACCTGTACTATTAGCATGCTAGTTGTCATTAGCATTACAGGTAGAATAACTCCTCTCTGGCTTATAAACTCATCATGGTGAATAAATAGAATACTAGGAATGTGTGAGGATAATGAGGAATAACTTCGGACTGCTGCAAATTATTTAAAATGGACGTAAATACCATTTGGAGAGACGCAGTGTGTAAAATGTATTTGCCAAAACATTTAATTCATTGTATTTCTAAGGATCGGACGTCTCCGTCGAGCCTCCTCCGCTCGGCGCTGTTCCTGTTGCGACGGGAGACACAGATTACAGTAGCAGCTGGTCACACCTCGCACCGTCAGGACCTGTCCGTCCCCCCTCGGCCCCGACTCTGCTGCAGTGGGCAGAGGGCCAGAGGAAATGAGACGCAGGAGCACAAAGAGGCGAGAGGTGTCAGCGGGAATACAGAACGAGGAGAGTACGAGCGGTTGGATACAGAACGAGGCGAGGGACAAATACAACGAGCGCGGTTTCATACTGTCCACAAACCGTTGTAGAAGTGAAGACGTTTGTCTGCTCGTCCAAGCCGCGGACAAATGTCTTCACTTCTACAACCACATCCTTAAACGTCGTCTTTTGCTCTCTAAGGAGACTGCAGAAACGACTAAAATTGGGGTAAAAACTGTCCAACGTGTTATTAAAAACTGGAAGAAATGTGGCCAGAAAAAAAATCCTGAATAATCGTGATTGGCGACACTTAAACGTTTGTGAAATCAAATCGAAGAGGCTTGTGTTTAAAAGTGAAAGTAAGAGTGTAACTGCACTTCACTTTTAGTCCTGTATCAAAATAATACACGGTGTTAAACAGGTAATTGTGAAAAATAATAAAGAAACAACTCGATGTGGGACTCCATTTTGAGAACCATGTAGAAACAACTGCCCGACTGTTTATCTTGGTTAAACATTAAAATGAGACAAAGGGGCTAAACGGGCACAGCTCAAACTTTATGCACCACAGAACCTCCAAGAACGTGCAGAGACTCCTTAAATGGGTCACACTGTGGCAGAGTGGTTAGCTCTTCTCTCCATCCATAAACCGTCTGCGGTTGGTGTTGGTGTTTATTTATGCTGGTTTTCATGGCACTGCATTAAAACATGATTACAGTGTTAATTATAGCATCTGTGATTCTGAGCTGCAGACTGTGGGCTCAGGCGAACAATCCTCCAACAATCTGGAGTTTTCTCGTGCGTTTCTGTTTGAAAAGACGTGTAAAAGACGTGTATTTGTGAGTGATCGAGGTGAAGTGGACATAAGAAAATCTATCATTAAAATCTGGTCATTCTCATTCTGCTGTGTAAAGCAGGAGTCCACCGTTTAGCACCATGGACCAGAACAATGTAGGTTTTATTTTCATGGACCAGACTTCTACACACGGCACATAAATATGGTCAAAATAAGTTAAGTGTGTAAAAAACATAGGTTTCATTTCCTCGTTCACTTTTCCTCCTCATATTCCACAGAGCCGACTCGGCGCGTGAGACTCACCTGTAGAGACAAACTCAGATTTAAGTAGGACTCCTGGTGTCGTTAAATTTAGCTTTGTTTTTCTTGGAGGTTGTAGGCTCCTCTTCTGACTCCTCTTCTGGCTACTCTTCTGGCTCCTCTTCTGGCTCTTCTTCTGGCTCTTCTTCTGGCTCCTCTTCTGGCTCCTCTTCTGGCTCTTCTTCTGGCTCTTCTTCTGACTCCTCTTCTGGCTCCTCTTCTGGCTCTTCTTCTGGCTCCTCTTCTGGCTCTTCTTCTGGCTCTTCTTCTGGCTCCTCTTCTGGCTCTTCTTCTGGCTCCTCTTCTGGCTCCTCTTCTGGCTCCTCTTGGCCTTTTCCCCTTTGTTAAAAACCTCTCTAAAGACTTGTTTTTGTCTCATTTTGACTCTCGTGTGGCTCTTTTGTGCGTCGTGTCTGATGTGTTTTACGTGGTTTGTCGTCTTGGAGACGAGAGCAGATCCAGCGCAGATAGAATAAACTCGCCGTTAGATCAAATGGATTTATGTGGACATTTCCTCTCAGGATTTTTCGTTGTACATCTACAGACGAGTTTATTATCGAGTCATGAGGGACGGGCCAAAGTCACGTCGGAGAAGATGCGTTTGCTGATAAATGATCTTCTGTTTTTGTGCGTTGAGGACCCTGGTACAGAGAACATGCATCAGATGCATCAGTGACATTTGGTCTGATCCTGTAATTACACCGGCCCCTGAAGGTCTCGCTCTGGTAATCTTCACATTCTGTTTGAATTTGTGTCGTCGAGCGTTTGTGAGCGATCGAGTTTGACGACTGTAATAATCTCAAATGTCATGTAAACATAAAACACATTATGTGAAGCTGAGTCTGAAGCTGCTCTGGAAAAAGATTTTAATTTTGATTGTAGGATTGTGTTTTTCACATGAGATTATGTTCAGGACTGATTTTGATACTTTTACTAGTTTTAATACCACAGTAAAACAACTATTTTAGATACACACACCGTGCACGATGAAGTTTGATCGTTCAAGTAAATACAAACGATAATCGATAATATTCAAACTAATTTCTAGTTCTTTCATTTCACCGTGTGCTCAGCGTTTTGTGTGAACTTGATTCTATTTTTTTTTAACTCGACACTGAACTGTTATTGTAAAAAACATCATTTCTTTTGAGTTTCATTTACAGGAACTTGATCGTGTCTCGTTTTAATCTTCACATGAGGAAAATGTGAAGTTTCATATTTCTCGTTCTCAGTGAAATGAGATATATTTGTTCTTCTAAAAGCACTGACTCGTTTCTTTTATCATAGTGTTTTTTTATTTTGTTATTATCATTTTTATCACGTCTGTCCTTATTTGTGTTGAAGCCAGTGTGAAAAATCCTGTGATCCAAAAACATTTTCAAAAGTAGAGATTTTTAAAAGACGTTAAAAGTACCACAAAATGAATCTACATCAGTGGAAAGAAAAAACAATCAACTGTAACAGCAGTACGAGTAACTGCAGTACGTGTAACTGCAGTACGTGTAACAGAAGTACTGTAACTGCAGTACGTGTAACAGAAGTACTGTAACTGCAGTACGTGTAACTGCGGTACGTGTAACTGCGGTACGTGTAACTGCGGTACGTGTAACTGCAGTACGTGTAACTGAAGTACGTGTAACTGCAGTACGTGTGACACCAGTACGTGTGACACCAGTACGTGTAACAGCAGTACGTGTGACACCAGTACGTGTAACAGCAGTACGTGTGACACCAGTACGTGTAACAGCAGTACGTGTGACTGAAGTACGTGTGACTGAAGTACGTGTAACTTTTACTGTAACTTTTTTACGTGTTTTTTTACTTTGTTTTACTTTTTTTTTTTACTTTTTTTTACTTTGTTTTTTACTTTTTACGTGTAACTTTTTAAACTTTTTTTATCTGGACGCTCTTTGTATCTGGACGCTCTTTGTATCTGGACGCTCTTTGTATCTGGACGCTCTTTGTATCTGGACGCTCTTTGTATCTGGACGCTGTATTTTGTTGCAGGGACATTTTCTCCTAACTCCGCTTAATTCACCTTCTGTATTGTTTTGTGTAATAATCTTACTTTGATACTTAAATATGTTCAGTGCAGTCGTGTTTATTTGGATCAAACTGTTTTTCTGTTGTTTTTTTCTTTATAAATCACGCGGCGGGACAGGCCTTATCTGAGGTCTTTTCTATCTGAGGTCTTTTCTATCTGAGGTCTTTTCTATCTGAGGTCTTTTCTATCTGAGGTCTTTTCTATCTGAGGTCTTTTCTTCTTGACTCTGGTTTAATTCACCCTCTGTTCAGTTGAGTTTTTATAACGTTAAACGTGTTAAACCTGTTAAACGTGTTAAACGTGTTACACGTTGTGCGTCGCAGTGTTGTTTGTTTGGACTTGTTCTGGTGTTTGTGCAGTGAAACGGAGGAGATGGTTTTGTCTTTAACAAGTGTCCAGAGACTCGCCCGAGACGATTTACCCCGGCCCCAGAGGGACGTCAGCCGATATTTATAGTCTCCACAGGATCATTTATCCCTCTGTCTCACTCTGCCTCTCTGTCTCACTCTGCCTCACTCTGTGCCTCTCTGTCTCACTTTATCTCACTCTGTGTCTCTCTGTCTCACTCTGCCCCACTCTGTGCCTCTCTGTCTCACTTTATCTCACTCTGTGTCTCTCTGTCTCACTCTGCCTCACTCTGTGCCTCTCTGTCTCACTTTATCTCACTCTGCTTCTCTCTGTCTCACTCTGCACCTCTTTGTCTCACTTTATCTCACTCTTTCCCTCAGACTCTGTCCCTCAGACTCTGTCCCACACACTCTGTCCCACACACTCTGTCCCACACACTCTGTCCCACACACTCTGTCCCACACACACTGTCCCACACACTCTGTCCCTCACACACTGTCCCACACACTCTGTCCCACACACTCTGTCCCACACACACTGTCCCACACACACTGTCCCACACACTCTGTCCCTCACACACTGTCCCACACACTCTGTCCCTCACACACTGTCCCACACACTCTGTCCCTCACACACTGTCCCATACCTGTATGAGGCTCATACAGTGTTTAGTTTAAATGTCGTCTCGCTCCTCCATCTCGCTCCTCCGTCTCGTCTCGCTCCTCCGCCTCGCTCCTCCGCCTCGCTCCTCCGTCTCGCTCCTCCGCCTCGATCCTCCGTCTCGCTCCTCCGTCTCGTCTCGCTCCTCCGCCTCGCTCCTCCGCCTCGCTCCTCCGTCTCGCTCCTCCGCCTCGCTCCTCCGCCTCGCTCCTCCGTCTCGCTCCTCCGCCTCGCTCCTCCGCCTCGCTCCTCCGCCTCGCTCCTCCGCCTCGATCCTCCGCCTCGCTCCTCCGCCTCGATCCTCCGTCTCGCTCCTCCGCCTCGCTCCTCCGTCTCGCTCCTCCGCCTCGCTCCTCCGCCTCGCTCCTCCGCCTCGATCCTCCGTCTCGCTCCTCCGCCTCGCTCCTCCGCCTCGATCCTCCGCCTCGCTCCTCCGCCTCGCTCCTCCGCCTCGCTCCTCCGCCTCGCTCCTCCGCCTCGCTCCTCCGCCTCGCTCCTCCGCCTCGATCCTCCGCCTCGCTCCTCCGCCTCGCTCCTCCGTCTCGCTCCTCCGTCTCGCTCCTCCGTCTCGCTCCTCCGTCTCGTCTCGCTCCTCCGTCTCGCTTCTCCGTCTCGCTCCTCCGCCTCGCTCCTCCGCCTCGCTCCTCCGCCTCGCTCCTCCGCCTCGCTCCTCCGTCTCGCTCCTCCGTCTCGCTCCTCCGTCTTGCTCATTTCCTCTTGACTTTCATCTTGTCATATTTGAGTCCTGTGTTTGTGCAGATGTTGAACTAATCATTTCATTCAAATATATTTATTAATTCATGAACAGTAATGTCCTCCTGTCCACCTCCATCTGGAGTTTACAACCAGTGAGAAACACGTGCTTCAGGTGAGGACAGTACTACTACTACTACTACTACTACTGCTACTACTACTGCTCCTACCACTACTACTGCTACTACTACTACTACTACAACTACTGCTACTACTACTACTGCTACTGCTACTGCTACTATATTATATTTATATTTTATTCAGCTCTAAAATGAATCACTTTGAGGGAAAAGTCTTAAACTGCTGCAGTTCATGCTCATTACACACACACACACACACACACCCACAAACACATAAACACACAAATATATAAACACACAAACACACATAAACACACAAATATATAAACAAATAAACACACACACACATAAACACACAAATATATAAACAAATAAACACACAAATATATAAACACAAACACACACACCCATAAACACAAACACACACCCACACAAACACACAAATATATAAACTAATAAACACACAATATATAAACACACCCACAAACACATAAACACACAAACACACACACCCATAAACACACACACACGCATAAACACACAAACACACATAAACACACACACACACACGTACATCTCCGGCCTGGTCGTTATCTCGAGGCTGTGGAGGTCATTATTGCACAATCCTCCATAATTATCTGGGAGCAGACGCTGAACGTCTCGTTCTACATTTGGACTCGTGTGGAGAAAAACGTGTTTTATTTTTGACCAGCAGCTTTTACACAAATAACAACCTGTTTATAAAGTCACTGTTCTGACGGTTTTATCATCAATCTTATAGTTTACACTTTTCTGCAAATTAAAGAGAGTCTAGAGTAGTAGCAGTAGTAGTAGTATAGTAGTCCTATGGTAGTAGTAGTAGTATAGTAGTCCTATGGTAGTAGCAGTAGTAGTAGTATAGTAGTAGTACAGTGTATTGCAGTAAAAGGTGGTTTCAGTGGTGTTGTCTGGTTTCAATGGCAAAATCATTGTCCAGACGACCACAATAGAAACTATCTCTGTATTGAACCACAGCTGGAGTAATGGAGGATTAGATCGTCTCAGCGTTACACCACTCAGCGTTACACGTCTCACTGTAAGACCGTCTCAGCGTTACACGTCTCAGCCTTACACATCTCACTGTTAGATCGTCTCTGCGTTACACGACTCAGCATTACACGACTCACTGTAAGACCGTCTCAGCGTTACACGTCTCAGCGTTACACATCTCACTGTTAGATCGTCTCTGCGTTACACGACTCAGCATTACACGACTCACTGTAAGACCGTCTCAGCGTTACACGTCTCAGCGTTACACATCTCACTGTTAGATCGTCTCTGCGTTACACGACTCAGCATTACACGACTCACTGTAAGACCGTCTCAGCGTTACACGTCTCAGTGTTACACATCTCACTGTTAGATCGTCTCTGCGTTACACGACTCAGCATTACACGACTCACTGTAAGACCGTCTCAGCGTTACACGTCTCAGCGTTACACATCTCACTGTTAGATCGTCTCTGCGTTACACGACTCAGCATTACACGACTCACTGTAAGACCGTCTCAGCGTTACACGTCTCAGCGTTACACATCTCACTGTTAGATCGTCTCTGCGTTACACGACTCAGCATTACACGACTCACTGTAAGACCGTCTCAGTGTTGCACATCTCAGCGTTACACGTCTCAGTGTTAGATCGTCTCAGCGTTACACGTCTCAGTGTTAGATCGTCTCAGCGTTACACGTCTCAGTGTTAGATCGTCTCAGCGTTACACGTCTCATCGTTCATTAAACTAAACACGTGTCCTTAGAGGCATCTCCATAAACCTGACTCGTCTTTGTTCTGGAGGACGCCTGCTCGTTTCCATGGAAATGTTGCTACTTTGGCTTTAATCTTCCACAAAACGGCATAAAGTGCATCTATCTCCATGGAGAACGTTCTGAAATATGGTTTTAACTTTTTATTTCGGTGGAATCAGGCGGGTGACGTCTGTTAAGTTATAAACTGTGACAAAATATACTTTTGTAAAAATGTAATAAACCCTCGATACTGGAAATAACAGAAGTGACAGAGACAGGTGTTTTTTTTGAGGATGTTAGACGTTAGAGTGAATCAGACATCGTGAATCGTGAATCTTGAACCGTGAATCGTGAACCGTGAATCGTGCAGTTTACTCGAGTTCATTCTGTTTAAAAGACGACACAGTTTTGTTTCACAGAAGAGTCGGTCGTGGTCGTCGGGGGGAGAGGCTCCATAAACTGGTTGTCGTTGCACAGTGTTTGGCCACCTGCTCGTTTCCACGGTGATGTTGTTGCTTTTCCTGGAATGTTTCACAGATTGACTTTTCTGTGTTGCATTTATTTAATCAAGGAGAGAAAAACATGCCTCTCCACAGATCTGACCTGTAACTTGCCCTGATGGCACCACCTGGAACTTTCCACAGAAAAGCAGTTCACTTTAGACTGGATTTACACAAAAAGAACAGTTAAAAAGTCTAAATTGAACCAAGACTAAACAGGGTCAGTCTAAATCAGGACTAAACTGGGATAAACTGGACTAATCTGAGTTTGTCATATTAGTTTAAGAATGATCCAGTTTGTATTTTATTTGTGGAGGAATAACAGATTAATATTTACACGACTCAGTGATGGAGCACTTCCTGATTATTTAAAATTAGTGATTAAAACGTGACTTTGGTGAAATCCTTTTATGAGTTTCATAGTTCACAAAAACACGACTCGACTGCGGCCGATTCACTCGATCGACTTTGTCACTTTGCTCCAACAAAACAGAATCTGGAGGCTGAACTTTATTCTCCTCGGCGGCGTCGCTCCAGAAGAGTTTTATCGGCCGATGCTTTTTGTCTGTTTACTGTTGACTTCAGAACACTGGCCTTTTGCCCAGACAAGGCCCGTCGCCGCCTCGCACTCACCTGTGAGTACGTCACCTCAGAATAAATGAATGTAACTGAAGGTCAAAGAGCCGAGGCGACGCGTCGACAGACCTGGAGAATTCATTTTCAAACAGCAGGACTTTTGACACAGAATGAAAAAGGAAAAGAGTTTGGCATCTTCTCTTTTCAAAACGACTGATTGTCAATTTGCTGGAAGGATTTTGAGGTTATTTGTTTGGTTCAAAAGTTAAATTTGTTTTTAAAAATACTGAACATTTCTGTGAAGCTGAAATGTGTCGTTTGTGTCGAGTTTGCAGGTTATACATGACTTTTTTTTTACTTTAATCACATTAACTTCAGTTGAGAATTTAAGAAAATATAAACTATAAAGTGTTTTGATGTGTGTAAATGTTCAATGTTCAAAACATAAAACTTATTTGTCGTCAAACTCTGAAGTTGATGCAAAATAAAACGATGGAGGCGACTTTTGTCCAACACGTTTCACCTCTGATTTTTCTGTTTTGAAGTTACACTTCACTACATTTAAAGCTGCATTATGTAAAGTTTCTGTTGGGGGATGTACCATCTGTTTGTCTCCATGGAGATGGGATCATTTTGACTGGAATGTTCCACAGTATGGCATTAATCTAATCTTGCAGATTCAAATACAGATGTTGCCTTGCGAGGAAATGTGTTTTTTGTGCCTGTGTGATCACCTCTCCACAGATCTGACCTGTAACGTGTCTCCATGTGGACGAGCTCTGTACAGTGTCCTTCTGTCCTTCTGTCCTAAAAAAACCCTCTCAGATCATATCGTTCTTTACTGAGGCTTCACCAGATGATAAAAGACATTTATGTTTTTAAAAAGTGATTTTCAGAAGATCGAGGAGCAGCTGATGGGACTGATGTTATGGATGTTATGGATGTTATGGATGTTATGGGTGTCAGGGATGTTATTGATGTCAGGGATGTTATGGATGTTATTGATGTTACTGATGTTATGGATGTCAGGGATGTTATGGATGTTACTGAAGTTATTGATGTTATGGATGTTATGGATGTTACTGATGTTATGGATGTTATGGATGTTACTGATGTTATGGATGTTATGTATTTATGTATTTATTTATGTATGTATTTACTTAAATAAAAAATGTTGTTTTATTCAAATGAAGTGGTCGTCATGGGGACGTTTCTGTCTTATCCTGTTGAGTAAATAAGAGTGAGAGAAAAGAACAACTTAAAGGTTTATTTCAGGACAGTTTAAAGCTCATCTGCAGGAAAATGTGTTATTGTTAAAACATTTTATAAATAATACTGTTTTTATAACTCATCCAGGACCTGGTGCTTCATGGAAACTATTACTTTATCTGTAAATAAATGAAATAAAAAAATTAACAAATAAATAAATAAACAAAGATCAGTGTCGTCACAGATGGACTTTGTGTTTCCTGAAGCTCTGGTTTAATCGTGACATTTACAGTTGTTTTAAATTCAAAATACTGATAATACATCTGTCCTTTAGTCATAGTTTTTGTGGAATGTTCCACAGTGCAGCTTTAAAGGTGCACACTGCTGTGTATTAGTTAAGATGTTTTTGTTTTCTCCAGAATGTTCCACAGTGTGGCATTAATCTATTTAATCAGCTGTTTTTAAAAAAAAAAAAATCTTTAAAAACCAGTTTTTCTGTGAGGCTCCTCTGATCCTCTGAGCCACAGGTTGAAGGTGCGACTCCAGCTCCAACAGATGAACCTCACTCTGTTTTTGTTAAAGCTCCTGGAGCTGGAGGTGTTTAAGTGGAGTCAGGGTGTGATGTGTGTTAGTTTAATGTGTGTTTGTGTTAGAATAATGTGTGTTTGTGTTAGTATAATGTGTGTTTGTGTTAGTATAATGTGTGTTTATTTAGTTTAATGTGTGTTTATTTAGTTTAATGTGTGTTTATTTAGTTTAATGTGTGTTTATTTTAGTTTAATGTGTGTTTATTTTAGTTTAATGTGTGTTTATTTTAGTTTAATGTGTGTTTTTTTAGTTTAATGTGTGTTTATTTAGTTTAATGTGTGTTTATTTTAGTTTAATGTGTGTTTATTTTTCTGTTCTTCTGCAGGAAACAGGAGCTGCTGAACATCTCCACTGTCCCACTGGGAGAATGTCCCCCGTCTCCGCCCCGCACAGCTCCACCCAGTATGAAGGTACGACCCAGAGTGTGTGTACAGACCCCCACTGTAACACACATCCACACAACACCCTGTGTGTCACTGCAGAACACACAACACTGTGTGTGTCACTGCAGAACACACAACACTGTGTGTCACTGCAGAACACACAACACCCTGTGTGTCACTGCAGAACACACAACACTGTGTGTGTCACTGCAGAACACACAACACTGTGTGTCACTGCAGAACACACAACACTGTGTGTCACTGCAGAACACACAACACTGTGTGTCACTGCAGAACACACACAGTGAGTGATTCTGGTCTGTGGTTTGGATTCTCCAGGTGCAGTTTGTGAACCTGAGGACATTAGATATAAGTGTACTCTGTGTACTGTGTGTACTGTGTGTACTGTGTGTACAGTGTACTGTATGTACAGTGTACTGTGTATACTGTGTGTACAGTGTACTGTGTGTACAGTGTACTGTGTATACTGTGTGTACAGTGTACTGTGTGTACAGTGTACTGTGTGCTGTGTGTACTCTGTGTACAGTGTATACTGTGTACTGTGTGTACTCTGTGTACAGTGTATACTGTGTACTGTGTGTACTGTGTGTACAGTGTATACTGTGTACTGTGTGTACTCTGTGTACTGTGTGTACTCTGTGTACAGTGTATACTGTGTACTGTGTGTACAGTGTATACTGTGTACTGTGTGTACTCTGTGTACAGTGTATACTGTGTACTGTGTGTACAGTGTTCTCTGTGTACTGTGTGTACTCTGTGTACAGTGTATACTGTGTACTGTGTGTACAGTGTTCTCTGTGTACTGTGTGTACTCTGTGTACAGTGTGTACTGTGTACTGTGTGTACTCTGTGTACAGTGTGTACTGTGTACTGTGTGTACTGTGTTAGTGTTTGGATGTTTTCTCTACTTGTATTTGTCAGTTTTATTTTCAGTTTTCATAAATGTCTCTGGACATTCTGTCTCACACGTGGACATTCTGTCTCACACGTGGACATTTTGTCTCACACGTGGACATTCTGTCTCACACATGGACATTCTGTCTCACACGTGGACATTCTTTCTCACACGTGGACATTCTGTCTCACACATGGACATTTTGTCTCACACATGGACATTCTGTCTCACACCTGGACACTCGTCTTAAAGGAGACATTGATTCTGATTCACACATTGAGTCGTGTCTTTAAGATTCACAGGAATCAATGAAAAATGATATTGATCAGTGAATGTCTGCGGTTTGAAATCTATAAGTCCAGAGAAAGAGTGACAGAGTGAGAGAGTGAGACAATGAGACAGTGAGACACAGAGTGAGACAGTGACACAGTGAGAGTGACACAGTGACAGTGAGACAGTGACACAGTGACAGTGAGACAGTGAGACAGTGACACAGTGACACAGTGAGAGTGAGACAGTGAGAGTGACACAGTGAGAGTGAGACAGTGACACAGTGACAGTGAGACAGTGAGACAGTGACACAGTGACAGTGAGACAGTGACACAGTGACACAGTGAGAGTGAGACAGTGAGAGTGACACAGTGAGAGTGAGACAGTGACACAGTGACAGTGAGACAGTGAGACAGTGAGACAGTGACACAGTGAGAGTGAGACAGCTTGATCAACAATGAGATAAATTGAAGCTAGAGCACACTCAGGGATGTTCTGGAGAGTCTCTGCTCCAGACGACAGCCAAGACGTTGTGTGTTCGATTGTCCTTTTATGACGTCAACACGACGTCTTTGTGTTAGTTTTATTCTGTGAGGCTCTGTCTCACTTTTACAGTCTGGAAAAATAAAAATCGCACTAGTTCTTTGTCACGATTTGTAGTGGGAACTTATTCACCATGAGGGGTTTATGAGACTTTCTCAACTTTCAGGCAAAACAGAGGAGTTTTGCCATCACTGTCATGCTAACAACGGCTAGCAGAATTAGCTTGCGGCGTTAGCTAGCAGCATCACTTGTTTTATGATTAGATGAATTCAGCACAAATCATTTTGAGCCTAAGTTGTTGAGATGTTTAATTGTGATTGGAATCAGGCAGAATGACTTTTGTAAATACAGTTTGGATGAAGTCGGGTCATGAACCTGGACAGAGTCACTTCTTCAGCATTTTATGAAGATGTGTGTGGTTGGTCCGATGGGTGTGATTGACAGGTGGATGAGCTAATCACAGACATTCATGGTCTGTCTGTATCAAATATGTTGGTGTAACATAGTGTCACCCGGTGTAGCACGGTGTTACATGGTGTAGCACGATGTAACACGTGACACGGCGTAGCACGGTGTTACACAGTGTTACGTGGTGTACCACGGTGTCACATGGTGTAACGCGGTGTCACATGGTGTAACACGGTGTAGGACAGAGCATGAGCAGCTGCAGTGTGGGGTCAGAGGTCATATCTGCTCTGTAGTGACAGTGAGGCTGCTCTTTTGTCCCGTTTAATTGAGTCGTGTTGTCAAGGAAACCCACAGAGGAAATGTGTTTGTGAAACACTCCTGAAAGATTAAATTGTGCCCAGGCTCATATTTCACATGTTTTATGAAGATAAGAAGCAAATGTGCTGCTGCGAAATGTTACATAAATGATTGTGTCGTGTTATTATATAATTCTCTTCTGTAAGTCCAGTTTATATTCAGGAACCTTGGACATATCGTCTGCTGCACGTGAATCACACATTAAAACGATACTATAACTGTATATAACTGTATATAACTGTATATTACTGTATATAACTGTATATAACTGTATATAACTGTAGAGCAGGTCTTAGGCACAAATTAGAGCATTTTATTAAACTATAGTTCCAAACATAAAGCTCCACTGAGTAACTTTTTAGTGTTAAGGTGAAGTGACACTTCTGTGGGGTGAGATGTGTCCAAACTGGGGACTGGTCAGGACTATTTTACCTGGACTGGTCAGGAGTATCTTTGTTTGAGGACTGGTCAGGAGTAAACTCACACATAAAGTCCTGTGTGACCTGGGACCCAGAGCTTTGCTGCTGTGAGAGTCTGATGAGTGTGAAAAGATGCACTGGACACTTTTTAAAAACACAGTATTGAGTCTCATGGACTCTTTTTACTTTTGCTTATGTTTATTTTTCTGTACTTTTGCAGTAGGTCTGATTATTTGTTGTTGTTTTGTCTGATCGTTGTTTCGTCTCTTGGAGAAGTTCCACGTGTCTCTGTACAAACGTGAGCCACTCTCTGCAGCTCGAGTCACCTTGAACTAAGCTCTTAACATTATTGAATCAGCTCAAGACGTCGCACGGGGAGCGAGGATGAGGCACAGCGGGGCTGGAGACTGTGCAGAAAATAATACAGAAACTTAACAATATAATGAAACTCTGAGAAAAATCAATTATGTTCGTGGTGTGGGGTTGATTTGGGGCCGATTATGATCATTTTCTAACACTAATTTTACTAGAACCACATATATAATAGTAATCAATGACCCACCGTCAGGAGAAATGTAAGTGGGGGTAATTGTGGTTCATTGAGCTGAAGAGTTTGAGTCGAGCGAAGTGAAAGTGACGTGGAAAAAAAAAAGAAAAAGAACAAGACGAGTGCTTAAAGATACTGTATGATACAAAATGAACATCTGTGACTTTAATCCATGTTCTAACGCTGTTTCATTCACACATGTTTGAGTCACACTTTATCATTATTATCTGTCACATCTTCAAAGCTCAAAATGCTCTGTTCCACCTTGTGATGTCATCAAGTGGTAGTTTTTCCCAAGTGAACAGCTCCTTTTACCTTTAGTTCAGTCGAGATAAGAGGAAACTCCAGATTCGATGAAATGATCCAAATGATTCTATAAATGAAGGTGTGTGGAGTTTAAAAACACAGAGGAGCACTTCCTGTATCACCACATGATGACATCACAAGGTGGAACAGAGTGTTTTCAGTTTGAGAGAAGAACTCAGTCTAAATCTGCAGGTTTGTGTGTTAAACGTGTGTCTGTGTGTGACGAGGAAACAACATTAGAACAGAACAGAAACAGCGTCAGATGAACTCCTCCCTCTGCAGTCTTAAAGCTGCACTGTGTCACTTTTCCGGTGCTTGTCTCCATGGGGACGTGATTACCTTTGACTAGAACATATCTGTGTGGAGACAGTCGGGTCAGATCAGTGAAAAGGGAGAAGCACGTTCACAGTGAGTTTGTAAATGGATTTTCTTTACAGTGAAATGCGTCAGTTTGAAGAAATGCAACAAGATTAAAGCCAAACTGTGGAACATTCAAGGAAAAATGAAGTTATTATTAAGGTGCAGAAGGAGCTAAGCAGCATCGTCTTTCACATAACGGAGATGTCACTTCACTCTTGTGGTTTCTTTGACATCTGTTCTCTTAATCTTAGTGTAATCTGTTATGGATTCGTGCGATTTAAAAACGTAGACAGTTTTTTGTGAATATTTGGCGTCTGTTCTGCCGCTGAGCGTGTTCTGACACGTGACACATTTGTTCCACACGCATCGGCTCGACTCGTATTTCCAGTTTAAGTCTTAAAGAGAAAGGTGAGACTCAGAGAAAGTCTTGTTCAGATTCTTTGCCGCTGCAGAGCTCAGATGATTGGCGGCTGCAGAGGTGAGTCTTTATCGTCTTTTGTACGACAGAGTTTTTGAAATGCAGGAGGCGCAGAGTCACGGCCTCGGACCAATCTACATTTAATAGAGTCTCATTTAAAGGAGAGACTCATTTTACCACAGCAGTGAAAGGAAATAGTCACATGTTTATTTAATCACTGCTGTAATGAGGCCGTGTTTAAAGAGACACAAACGTCCAGAGGAAACGTCCAAATCAAATACTCAAATGATCTGAATAAACTGTTTCATAGACCTTCAGGAAGTTTGTGTTAAATATAGAGCCGCCGTGTAGAAAAGAGGAACATCTGAATTAAGAATCGATTCAAAGTGTTTGGCAAAATACACAGAGTAATTCAAACAGAAATTAAAAAAATGTGTAAAATTAACAGCATATGTCGCCTAAACCAAGAAGTAAAAATAAGTTCCTTTTGCATTTTATTTATTTATTTATTCATTTATTTATTGATTCAGTATTTTACCAGGTCAATCCAGAGCACAGATTAAACTAATAAAAGTGTTAAATTGATGAGAAAATGTAAGAATATTAAACGCAGCCTAACCCTTGTTGAAAAAAAATGTAAAAAATTGCCAACATTTTCTGAAAAACCTGCACACTCCTCGTCATCAGGTCTTTGGCTCTAACCCTGTGACATAATATAATAATATAACTCTCTAACTCTATAATATGACTCTGCAGAGGTTTAGAGATGTGACTCTGCAGAGGTTTAGAGATGAGACTCTGCAGAGGTTTAGAGATGAGACTCTGCAGAGGTTTAGAGATGAGACTCTGCAGAGGTTTAGAGAAGTGACTCTGCAGAGGTTTAGAGATGTGACTCTGCAGAGGTTTAGAGAAGTGACTCTGCAGAGGTTTAGAGGTTTAGAGATGTGACCCTTCTGTCATTGAGGATCATATGTCTCTTTTTTGCAGATATTTTTGGTCTGTCAGTGTCATATTTCTAAATCTGCAGTTGTGCTGTAGATTCTGTAGGTTCTGTAGATTCTGTAGATTCTGTAGGTTCTGTAGATTCTGTAGGTTCTGTAGATGCTGTAGATGCTGTAGGTTCTGTAGGTTCTGTAGATTCTGTAGATTCTGTAGGTTCTGTAGATGCTGTAGGTTCTGTAGATGCTGTAGGTTCTGTAGATTCTGTAGGTTCTGTAGATTCTGTAGATGCTGTAGATTCTGTAGGTTCTGTAGATGCTGTAGGTTCTGTAGATTCTGTAGATTCTGTAGGTTCTGTTCTGTCGTATCAGCACAAAGGTCACCTGCTTCAGCCTCTGGGTCTGAATACTAAGAAGCTGAGTCAATGTGCTCTGGCCTGACCCTGAAGACGATGCATAAAAGATAAAACATTATACAGGCTTGTAGTAGTATTAGTAGTACTCTACAAAATAACAACGTGTGGAGAAATAAGTACATCCCAAACTTTAAAAGAAGATTAAAAAAGACAGTTTTGATTAGATGTTGTCATATTTCAATGACTCCTGTGACGAGTGCAGTAACATCACCTTTAGAATCACAACTGGGATATTTTTACTTTTAATACTACTCTGCATCCAGTATTCATCATAACTACTACTACTACTGCTACTACTGTTACTACTACTACTACTACTACTACTACTACTACTACTCCATTATACCATTTACTAGCTTTGCAACTAGAGACTAAATCTAATAAACTGATGGAAGTTTTAAATCAGGTGCCAGTCCTGGTCACAAATGTAGAGTTAGTGCTTTTTATTCTTTATAAAGGTGTCTCTCTGTGTGTCCCTCAGTCGTCCAGGGTGTCTCTCTGTGTGTCCCTCAGTCGTCCAGGGTGTCTCTCTGTGTGTCCCTCAGTCGTCCAGGGTGTCTCTCTGTGTGTCCCTCAGTCGTCCAGGGCGTCTCTCTGTGTGTCCCTCAGTCCAGGTCTGATTCAAAGCAAAAGATGAAATTTATTTGTAGGAGTGAAGACGTTTTCCTGCTCGTCCAAGACACTTCTCCAGTTCTGGTCACTGCTGGACACTGCCTTACATCTGAAACGATTTGTCCAGTAAATTCCGTCTTTTGTCTATTTTATGTAGGTTTTATAGTTTGTACCTGAGCCTTTGGAAAACTGTAATGAAATACAAACGTGCGAGATCCTGGCGTTTAAAATACTGTAATAAAATACAAACCCCACAGTGCTCCACACGTGACATTCTGTCCTGTAGAAAACTGTAATAAAACACAAATGTGACAGATCCTTTCAGTTGAAGTGGTGTAATTTGACGTTCGTGATCCAGTTCTGATGGGTTTGATTTTTGTGAATATGTTCATGACTCTACATAAAAACATCTCCGTTCTGTCGTTTGGTTCCTACGGCGACGGCGATTTCAGTAATGACACCGGGGAGCGACAGAGAGGACGAGATTAGACACGAGAGTCACCAGAGAAGATGAGATCGTTTCATTTTAATGACGATCGTCCACGTCTTTGTGTCGGCTCCATTTTAAAGTCATTATCGTTCGGCTGAATCTCACTTTAACTGTCCTAAAAATGTGAAAAACACTTCATTTTAAACAGTTTACAGTGTCCAGAGTCACTCCACACTGACCACAACTATTCACTGACCACAACTATTCACTGACCACAACTATTCACTGCAGTCAGATTTTAGATCACAACCACTAGTATGCTAACACGCACTTCAGATTACAAATACTTTACAATGAGCTGCAGCAGATTTAACACTGAGAGCTGTGTGTGGTGTTTGTGCACTCGAGCAAGACACATTTCACTCAAATATATGAAAAAAATAAGGTACATGTTGTTTACTGATGCACAACCTACGGTAAAAAAAATAAAATAATAATAATAAATAAATAAATATAAATTTAAATGAAACAAAATAAAATTAAAATAAAATAAATATAAAATAAAATTTAAGAAAAAGAAATAAATAAAATAATGAGAATAATAATGAGAGTTTAACACATGAAAAATGGAACAATCATTTTTTTGGTCAATATCACGTCTGTTTTCTCTTTGTTTTAGTGCAGAACATTGTTATTTTTCTGTGCTGTGATAAGATTAGAGCTGAACACATCACTTCTATGACTCATTTTAGATGCAAACTAACCACATAAGTGTTTGGTTCTACTCTATATTTGTCGTACTTCATGTTTTTCGCAGTATTGCACATGTGGAGTATTTCTGGGGGATGAGGTCATTGTGACATGAAACAGTTTCTTTATTATCGTCTATAATTTCTTCAGCAGATTCATTTCTCACTGTTCTGTTGTGACGAGGCTGTGAACTGTGCATCTAACACAGAGTAACACTGATGCACTGTTAGCATGCTAGTTAATGTTAGCAGTGGTGTGAATCCAAACTCAGCAGTGAAAGTTATGAAACGTGAATAAAAACTCAGTGAGGAATGAGCTGGACGACTGCAGTTTGAAATAAACCAGATGTTTTTCAGTGTTTTATGTTTTCAGGATGTGAATGATGTAGAACGTCTCATGTGTTCTCTCGTTTGTTCTCTCGTTTGTTCTCTCGTTTGTTCTCTCATTTGTTCTCTCGTTTGTTCTCTCGTTTGTTCTCTCATGTGTTCTCTCGTTTGTTCTCTCATGTGTTCTCTCGTTTGTTCTCTCGTTTGTTCTCTCGTTTGTTCTCTCATTTGTTCTCTCGTTTGTTCTCTCGTTTGTTCTCTCATGTGTTCTCTCGTTTGTTCTCTCATGTGTTCTCTCATTTGTTCTCTCGTTTGTTCTCTCATGTGTTCTCTTGTTCGTTCTCTCATTTGTTCTCTCGTTTGTTCTCTCATGTGTTCTCTCATTTGTTCTCTCATGTGTTCTCTCGTTTGTTCTCTCATTTGTTCTCTCATGTGTTCTCTCGTTTGTTCTCTCATTTGTTCTCTCGTTTGTTCTCTCATGTGTTCTCTCGTTTGTTCTCTCATGTGTTCTCTTGTTTGTTCTCTCATTTGTTCTCTCATTTGTTCTCTCATTTGTTCTCTCATTTGTTCTCTCGTGTTCTCTCGTTTGTTCTCTCGTTTGTTCTCTCGTTTGTTCTCTCATGTGTTCTCTCGTTTGTTCTCTCGTTTGTTCTCTCGTTTGTTCTCTCATGTGTTCTCTCATTTGTTCTCTCATTTGTTCTCTCGTTTGTTCTCTCATGTGTTCTCTCGTTTGTTCTCTCATGTGTTCTCCCATTTGTTCTCTCATGTGTTCTCTCATGTGTTCTCTCGTTTGTTCTCTCATTTGTTCTCTCGTTTGTTCTCTCATGTGTTCTCTCGTTTATTCTCTCGTTTGTTCTCTCATTTGTTCTCTCATGTGTTCTCTCGTTTGTTCTCTCATGTGTTCTCTCGTTTGTTCTCTCGTTTGTTCTCTCATTTGTTCTCTCATGTGTTCTCTCGTTTGTTCTCTCATGTGTTCTCTCGTTTGTTCTCTCATGTGTTCTCTCGTTTGTTCTCATGTGTTCTCTCGTTTGTTCTCTCGTTTGTTCTCTCATTTGTTCTCTCGTTTGTTCTCTCGTTTGTTCTCTCATGTGTTCTCTCGTTTGTTCTCTCATGTGTTCTCTCATTTGTTCTCTCATGTGTTCTCTCGTTCTCTCATTTGTTCTCTCATGTGTTCTCTCGTTTGTTCTCTCGTTTGTTCTCTCATTTGTTCTCTCGTTTGTTCTCTCGTTTGTTCTCTCATGTGTTCTCTCGTTTGTTCTCTCATTTGTTCTCTCATGTGTTCTCTCATGTGTTCTCTCGTTTGTTCTCTCGTTTGTTCTCTCATGTGTTCTCTCATTTGTTCTCTCATTTGTTCTCTCGTTTATTCTCTCATGTGTTCTCTCATTTGTTCTCTCATTTGTTCTCTCGTTTGTTCTCTCATGTGTTCTCTCATTTGTTCTCTCATTTGTTCTCTCGTTTGTTCTCTCATGTGTTCTCTCATTTGTTCTCTCGTTTGTTCTCTCATGTGTTCTCTCGTTTGTTCTCTCATTTGTTCTCTCATTTGTTCTCTCGTTTGTTCTCTCATGTGTTCTCTCGTTTGTTCTCTCGTTTGTTCTCTCATGTGTTCTCTCGTTTGTTCTCTCATGTGTTCTCTCGTTTGTTCTCTCATGTGTTCTCTCGTTTGTTCTCTCATGTGTTCTCTCGTTTGTTCTCTCATTTGTTCTCATGTGTTCTCTCGTTTGTTCTCTCATGTGTTCTCTCGTTTGTTCTCTCATGTGTTCTCTCGTTTGTTCTCTCATTTGTTCTCATGTGTTCTCTCGTTTGTTCTCTCATGTGTTCTCTCGTTTGTTCTCTCGTTTGTCCCTCGTTTATTAAACCTAAACCTAAACTTCAAATCAGCTGCTGCTCAAACTTTGACTTTGACTTTATTTTGAAACAGAGTTTGATCTGCAAAAACTGAAGCTCATGAAATCACACCTGGTCTGTCCCACACACCTCTGTCCCTCTGTCCCACACACCTCTGTCCCTCTGTCCCTTACACCTCTGTCCCTCTGTCCCACACACCTCTGTCCCTCTGTCCCACACACCTCTGTCCCTCTGTCCCACACACCTCTGTCCCTCTGTCCCTTACACCTCTGTCCCTCTGTCCCACACACCTCTGTCCCTCTGTCCCACACACCTCTGTCCCTCTGTCCCACACACCTCTGTCCCTCTGTCCCACACACCTCTGTCCCTCTGTCCCTTACACCTCTGTCCCTCTGTCCCACACACCTCTGTCCCTCTGTCCCACACACCTCTGTCCCTCTGTCCCACACACCTCTGTCCCTCTGTCCCTTACACCTCTGTCCCTCTGTCCCTTACACCTCTGTCCCTCTGTCCCACACACCTCTGTCCCTCTGTCCCACACACCTCTGTCCCTCTGTCCCACACACCTCTGTCCCTCTGTCCCTTACACCTCTGTCCCTCTGTCCCACACACCTCTGTCCCTCTGTCCCACACACCTCTGTCCCTCTGTCCCACACACCTCTGTCCCTCTGTCCCCTACACCGTCCCGTCCCCCTCTGCACTTTGTCCGGGTGTGATCCTTTATTGTCTTGTGTTTGTGTTTTTGTTGCTGTGGAAACTCTGGAGGTGTGAATCCACTGGAGAGTGAGTTTGACACAGTGCGTCAACTTCAGATTATTTTAAGGAAGTGGGTCGTTATCAGAGAAAGGGACGGGGAGGGGAGGGGGGTGTGGGTGAGGGGTGTGGGTGAGGGTGAGGGGTGAGGGTGTGGAGGGTGAGAGGGAAATATCACTTCCTTTTGTACTCTGTGCTACAAACTGCTGGAGTAGGATCTGTTTGGTCCGAGGTAGGTGAGGTTTTATAAACATGTTCAGTTCTAAAGTGAAACCAAAGTGTTTTTAAGATGCTAAATACTAAAGTTTTCATTCATTCTCATATTTTAACACCAGAGTCGTGTGTGGAGCAGTAATAAAGAGCCAGTGTGTGTGGTTGTTCTTCAACTCTTTAGTTTATTTCTTTTTCTTTCTCCTCAGTCTGTTCTGCTCCTTCTTTCTGCTCCTCCTGTTTTTCATTTCCTAATCAGTCGTTTATCTCCACTCCTCTTCACTTTCTCCTCCCTCTGTTGATTCTCTGGATGTCGATGAGTCGTTTGCATTAATCTGTTTGTGGGTTTATTATTTTGTTAAAATGACCTGGACTCTCTCAGCTGGAGTCACATTTATGACGGTTCTTTGGTTCATGTTTGATCAGTTCCATCTGTGCACAGTCCCATCGTCTCATTTCAGTTTGTGTTAATTTAACAGATAAAAGACGACACATGTTCTGTCCGTGTCGTTTTGTGTGTGTGGATTTTACTGGAATGAAATGTATTATATTATAACATGTAAATCACAATCATAAACACTTTAAATTAGTTTGAACTCCTTACGTTGGTGGAGACTTTATATTTATACTGAATAATGTCCATGTCCTCAGAGGGACAGAGTTTGGTTCATCGGGACATTTCACGACTGAAGGTCAAGACTCGACCTTTCACCAAATGAATCTTCAATCACTTTATTTTATAAATCTGAGACAAGAGTGTGGGACTTTTTTTGGACCTCATTGGTCCTCCCTCTTGGTGCATGTCTCACAGATGGACCTCGTTGGACCTGGTTGGGCCTGGTTGGGCCTGGTTGGGCCTCATTAGTCCTGGTTGGGCCTCGTTGGGCCTCATTAGTCCTGGTTGGGCCTCGTTGGGCCTCATTGTCTCACTCTGGTCTCTGTGTTTGTGTTTCAGTCTGCAGAGTTCTTCGACATGTTGGAGAGGATGCAGGTGAGACACTTTCACTTTCTCTGTATGTTTTTTTCTAAACTCACATTTAAAGTTAATATTGAATTAAATGTATTTTATTCATATATTTAATATTATATTTATTGGTTCGATGTTACAGACGTGTTTCTGTTTAAATAATGAATCAAGGTCAAATGCAAAGTGAAAAGACTCAGTCCTTGAATAATATTTATGTAAAGTCTTTTTACTGCACTTTTATTCCGTGTGAGTAAACACTGACCTCACAGTGAAGAGGTTGTGGGTTCAATGTTTAACTTCCTTATTCTACAAAATAAAGGAACTCAGGGATCTGTAAACTTTAAACATCACAGTCCAGTCTGTGAAAGACTGAAACGTGATCGACTGTCAGAACAACACGGAATAAATGTATAAATACATGTATTTATACATGTATTTATATATGTATAAATGTATAAATGCATTTATACATGTATTTATACATGTATAAATACATTCCAGGGACCAAACATTTCCTTTGAGACGAGCAGGTGACAGACTCATGTAAAATGTTACATAGTGCAGCTTTAAAGTACATTCTACAATTAGCTCCATAATATTACAAATGTTCAGTTTAAATGGATTTGGTGAGATTTAAATCTTACATTTCGTCGTGACTTTAAATGTTTTTTGTCTCTTCCTGAAACGCCGTGTTTTAACCCAAAGTTTTGAGTAAATATTGACGTGGTCAGTCCAGTGTCCAGCAGACGTCACATGGTACACACAGACACGGTCACATGGTACACACAGACACACGTCACATGGTACACACAGACACACGTCACATGGTACACACAGACACACGTCACATGGTACACACAGACACAGTCACATGGTACACACAGACACACGTCACATGGTACACACAGACACGGTCACATGGTACACACAGACACTGTCACATGGTACACACAGACACAGTCACATGGTACACACAGACACGGTCACATGGTACACACAGACACGGTCACATGGTACACACAGACACAGTCACATGGTACACACAGACACTGTCACATGGTACACACAGACACAGTCACATGGTACACACAGACACGGTCACATGGTACACACAGACACTGTCACATGGTACACACAGACACTGTCACATGGTACACACAGACACGGTCACATGGTACACACAGACACGGTCACATGGTACACACAGACACGGTCACATGGTACACACAGACACGGTCACATGGTACACACAGACACGGTCACATGGTACACACAGACACTGTCACATGGTACACACAGACACGGTCACATGGTACACACAGACACTGTCACATGGTACACACAGACACAGTCACATGGTACACACAGACACAGTCACATGGTACACACAGACACACGTCACATGGTACACACAGACACACGTCACATGGTACACACAGACACGGTCACATGGTACACACAGACACTGTCACATGGTACACACAGACACAGTCACATGGTACACACAGACACAGTCACATGGTACACACAGACACACGTCACATGGTACACACAGACACGGTCACATGGTACACACAGACACGGTCACATGGTACACACAGACACACGTCACATGGTACACACAGACACGGGTCATTTAATAAGTGAAGGTCCAGACCCAGTGTCCGGTCTGTGGTCACACTCAGGAGACGCTGCTTTTCTCCATCGCTGAACTGGACACATTGATTTTCTGTCTCCTGTAGAAAGTCGTCTCTTTGTGCCTCTGTCGCCCCCTGGAGCTTTGGACCTTGAATCACGACGGGAATTTTAAAAAACAGGATGGAGGAGATTTTAGAGACAGATGTGAAAAATGTTGAGATGGAGGTGAAATAAAAACTACTTCATCTGAATCATATTTTGAGAAAACGATGAGACAAGAAATGTATAAAAGTTTAGACAGAAATGATAAGTTTCTACATGAGGTTTAAAATAATTCCAAATAGTCATTTGTTTATATATAATCACAGAGGACAGTTTAACTTCATTTAGTGACTTTTAAGTATAATTTTCAGTCTTTTCCAGTCGTCTGTGATCAGTTTGGTTCTTTTTAACAAAAGTCCAGAGCTGATCCTCTGTCAGTAAAAGTCTGTGGTTTGAAGCAGAGTTTTTCATTTGTTTGTGTGAAATGACGATGGTTAAAATCATTGTCTTTGCTCAGAAAATTCACACTGAAACTATAATCAAATAAAAAACTGATCTGTGTTTGTGGGGAAGATATTTACTTGTTCTTATTCCCTCGGCCCAGTTCACACTTAAAATAAGATTAATGTTTGCATTTTCCTTCACTTGTAGCTTTAAGAATTAGTTATAAACGTAACGACTGTTCATGTTTGACGATGCAGATAAATGTGTTTTAGCAGCTCAGAAAAGTGCAACAAATAAACTTAAAGATTTATGGAGTTTAATATGAGATGGAGACGAGGAGAAAAGAGACGAGTTAAACCCAGAGTTTATATGAAACAGACACAGACTCAGTTTGAACTGAAATAACTGCAGTGTAAGTTTGAGTTTGAGCTGAAAGTCCTGAGTCCTGCAGACGTAAACAACGACTAGAACTTCAACAAAACCACGACTTTATCAAACCTCAGCCCTGTTTTTATCGTCAGGACCAATCGATGTCAGTGAAATGAACAAGTGTGTTTTTAGTCCAACGTTTATAAACTGGTGGTGATGGAGGTGAATCGTTCTGATGCTCTCATGAGGTGAGGAAGAACTGTGGACCTCTGTGGACCTCTGTATACCTCTGTGGACCTCTGTATACCCCTGTGGACCTCTATGGACCTCTGTATACCTCTGTGGACCTCTGTATACCTCTGTGGACCTCTGTATACCTCTGTGGACCTCTGTAGACCTCCGTATACCTCTGTGGACCTCTGTATACCTCTGTGGACCTCTGTGGACCTCTGTGGACCTCCGTATACCTCTGTGGACCTCTGTGGACCTCCGTAGACCTCTGTGGACCTCCGTAGACCTCTGTGGACCTCCGTAGACCTCTGTGGACCTCTGTATACCTCTGTAGATCTCTGTGGACCTCCGTATACCTCTGTAGACCTCTATAGACCTCTGTGGACCTCTGTGGACCTCCGTAGACCTCTGTGGACCTCTGTATACCTCTGTAGATCTCTGTGGACCTCCGTATACCTCTGTAGACCTCTATAGACCTCTGTGGACCTCTGTGGACCTCTGTAGACCTCTGTAGACCTCTATAGACCTCTGTGGACCTCTGTGGACCTCTAGACTAAACTAATCCAGAGGTTGGGGTTGTATTCCTGCTTGTGTCTTTGTGTTTTATTGTGTTGTTGTGTTGCAGACTCCTCGTTGTCGTTCGTAGGTGGGGGTTTGTGGGTCTTTTCGCTCACTCTGGGCTGTGCTGTTGTTATTTTCTGCGTCTCCTCATTGTTCCGGTCTTTTCTCTGCGGCGTTTCCTCCAGTGGAACGAACCTGCTGGACCAGACGAGCGTCTGCATCACACTGGTCCATTATTATCATGATTTCTGTCCCAGAGCTGATAGTAAATGTGCAAAAGGATTCAATTTCAAACCTGCAGCAGGACAAATACATTTCACTGGAGCCTGATCGTGTCCAGCCTCTGTTCCTCTGAGACTCAATTTACAGCGTGTCTCGTGTGTCCTGATCTACATATGAACACGCACAGAGCACAGAACACACAGCAGACACGGAGCGTGTCCCTGGACTCCACTCGATAAAACGCCACAAAGAGACAGAACACGTGCGACTCAAACATGATCCACGCTCCAAATGTGTTTAAAGACAAACTGGAAACAGACGACGGCTTTTACGTCATGTTCCAGCTGAAAAAACGACATAATTCACTTAAAGCTGCACTGCGTAACTTTTGCCACCTGCTCATCTCCATGGAGATGTCACTGCTTTGTCCTGCATGTTCCACAGTCTGGCATTAAACTTCAGATCAGTTTTTTCCAGGTCTGTTTACTGAGACAAACACCTGTAACTGAGGGAATGCATCGTGTGATTAATGTTACACTGTGGAACATTCCCACACAGATTGTAAATTGAATATGTTGCCGTGTCATAAACTGAGTGTTTTACCCTCTGTCCTCACGCTGCGCTCGGCCTCAGGTCCCAAAGGCGGAGGAGCCCAAACGGTGGAAGGTCTTTATTTATTTAAATGTTTTTGTCGTGGCTTTTTGTGATTTTTGTGATTTTTGTGATTTTTGTGCTTTGTGATTTTTCAGCTCGTGTCCAAATGTTTAATATATTTTCAGACATTTCTCACTTGTATTTATGTTGAATCATTTGGATCCAAATTGTTCCCATTGTCAGTGACACAACTCACAAACTAAGAACTTTGTTCAGTGATAAAGTGCAACATAAAACACTGAATAATAATAATATAAAAAAGTAGAAATATAGTTACTATAAATACAAATAATAATAATAATAATGTCTTACACTTGTACTGCACTTTGTCAAAGTCTCTCAAAGCTCCACACTAGACTCATTATTCATTCATTTCACACTGACGGAAGTGAGGCTGCCCCCCCCACACACACACACACACACACACCACTTTCATACTAGGCAATGTGGGTGAAGTGTCTTGCCTAAGGACCTTCGATCCTCTGACCTTGGGGTCACCACTCTAACCACTGAGCCACTGAGCCACTGTCGCCCAGTGGCTCAGTCGCCCGGTGGCTCAGTGGCTCAGCAACTATTTAAATAATAAAGTAAAATCCATGAACATGCAATGCGTTTTTTAAAAAGTAAAAGTTCTTTCTGATCTGTGACTCCAATCTGCAGATAAAGTCCACGTTTAAACTCCCGTCTCAAATCATGTCATTATGTATGATTATTTAAAACAAAAGCAAAAAAAAAACAGCTGCGTTTCTTCAGATTTACATTTTCAATAATCAAAATTTGACATAAACGTGAGTAAAGTCCCTGAGCATCGATCCTGCGCTGATCTTATTCTGTAAAATGATAATGTGGCTGTTCCGTTTAGCGCTGATCTTATTCTGTAAAATGCTCGTGTGGCTGTTCCGTTTAGCGCTGCTCCTCCCTCTGCAGATTTAGAGGTCACAGTTCCACAGAGCCGACTTCACGCCCGGACTCACAAACGGCCTTTTTAAACCCCCGGGGACGGCCAATCAAAATTGTCTTTGAGGCAGTGACATCATCCTGAAGGCAGAGGCCCCGCCCCTTTGCCCCGCCCCCTCCTGGTGACGGCGTTTCAGGCTCTTGCATCATTTTCATTGAGTTCATTTGGAATAATAAGACCGCGAGGCCTTTTGTGTTTCTGAATGTCACTTTATGTTAAACTGTCCTTTTCTCACCGTGGCCTTTGTGTTTCAGGACGACTACATCCCGTATCCAAGGATCGAAGACGTGAGTCCCACAAAACTCTTATTTTACATTTTTTGGAGGTTTAAGTCTCATTTTGTATTTGTCTTTCTCTGTCAGAGTCCGTTTTTATCTCTTTTGGTTTAGTCCTTGTTTCAAAGTGACATTCACGACCAGTTTTAGGCGTGTTCTGTCTTTAACTCACAGACCTGCAGATTTACACTGAGTTCTTCTCAAAAACAGGAAAAAACACTCTGTTCCACCTTGTGATGTCATCATGTGGTGATACAGGAAGTGCTCCACTGTGTTTTTAAACTCCACCTTCACTTGAATCATTTAGATCATTTCAGTCCTAAAGGTAAAAGGAGGAGTTAACTTGAAAACTACCACTTGATGACATCACAAGGTGGAGCAGAGCATTTTGATCTTTGTAGATGTAACAGACTAATAATAAAGTGACTCAAACATGTGAATGAAACAAAACACAACTCCAGGTCTGTTTTTGAGGAGGAAACATTAGAACATGGATTAAAGCTACAAGAGTCAGTTTAGTGAAACACAGGACGTTTTAACTCGTTTTATTCTTTTAGTGTCGCTTTATCTCATGATTAAACTTGGTTTAGGCCTGGTTTACTTAAACTTAATAAAATACAAACTTCTTCCTCCTCCTCCTCCTCCTCCTCCTCTGTTTCCTGTTCCCTCTGCTCCGTCATGGCGCAGGTTCTGGAGAAGGGCGGCCCGTATCCTCAGGTCATCCTCCCACAGTTTGGGGGTTACTGGATCGAGGACGCGGAGGCTCCGGCCGGGACGCCGTCCTCCTCAGAGTCCAGTTTCTGTGACGATGAGGACAGCAGAGACGGCATGAGTCCAGGAGGGGGCAGCACCTACAGACTGGAGTGTAACAGCACGGCCCGAGCGTATCGCAAACACTTCCTGGGAAAGGTACTTCAAACTTAAAGAAAACGCCTCTGTAGATTTTCTCTCGACGTTTAGACACACGAGGTTCAGGGTGATCAAAATGATGGACTCTTGTCTCTAACTCGCCTGTTTCCATGGAGACGTTATCACTTTGCCTCAAATATTACACTAAACTTAGCTATCTCCATGGAGACAAGACGGTGCAAGTTACAGGTCACTTCTATGGAGAGGCGACCCACTTTTCCTAAGCACTAAAACATCTGTGCAGTGAGATAATATCTACATAAGTGTAATGCCAGACTGTGGAACATTTCAGGCAACGCTCTAACATCTCTGAGACGAGCATGTTGTGTAACCTCCACCAGAAAAGTGACACAGTGCATCTTTATTTGTCCATAGTCAAAAGTAAATAAAAAGTGGGACCTTTTCTGGTGTAGTTTTATAAATCGTTTTTTATCGTTTATTGTGTGACGTCTGCTGCTTTTTATTCTTTTTATTCTTTTTTTTCTGCTGGGACCTGTCGGTTTAAACTGTATTGCTTGAAGACGGTGACGAGTCACAGTCACTGAATATAAAACCTGCTCTTGACGAGGAGAAAACGTTTATTCTTTTGAGGCGTTTGTTGTTTTTTTGCTGATGGTCGTTTTAAAAAAGTGTGGACCTTTGTGTTTTTTCAGGAGCACATGAACTTCTACTGCACGGGCAGCAGCATCGGGAACCTCATCATGTCCCTGAAGCACGAGGACGCCGACGGACACGAGTTTCTACGCATCATTCTCAGGTTTGAAAACTCACCTGGACGTGATCGTTCATCAGAGAAAAGCCACAGGCGTCAAACGACGACGTCACAGACGAAACGACGAGCTCATTTTCATCTGTCACTTTTATGTTTGGAAACATCCATTTGACTTCATTTTCATTTCTCTTCCTCATTTTATTTTGTAAATAAACCCAAAGCAAACACATAATTTAAAACATGAACTGTGTGACACACACACACTCTGATAACACACACACACTGAACACACACACACCCCGAACACACATACACCCTCTGGTAACACACACACACCCCGAACACACACACACTCTGAACATAGATGTTCCTCTGAGGTTCCTCTGGGGTTCCTCTGAGGTTCTTCTGAGGTTCCTCTGAGGTTCCTCTGGGGTTCCTCTGAGGTTCCTCTGAGGTTCTTCTGAGGTGACCTTTTCACACTTTCATCATCTTTGAGCTTCAGATTTATGAAAAACCAGGACAGTTTCCATCAGTTAACAAATCAAATGAGTGAGTGAGTTTTGAGCGTGGAAAGGTCCTCTCCTCACACAGTCCTGCAGATCAGGGCAGAACCTCGTGAATAAAAGCTCATGTGCATCATTTGGCTGCAGTCGCTTAAACCAAATTGCTAGCTGGGGGTCAGTTTGTGTCTGTTCCGCACTTGGACAAATATGAGACGTTCCAAAGACGTTCAGTGAGACGATTTGACGTATGTGATTGTATTTAGCAACATTAGACAGGAAAAACTAAAGAAAAGTCTCTAAACTTTCTCTGTAAAGATGTGAGGAAGAGGAAGACAGATTGTCGTATCGTCTTGTTCATTTTCAGACAAACTCTTTAAAAGTTTCCAAACTGCGCCTGGTTTGACCCGGAGCGTCTCTTTCTGTCTCGTTGCAGATCGAGGACCAAAACGATTCACGACAGAATCTCATTAGCAGGAATCAACCAGCTGCCCAGTGTCCCTCAGGTCGCAAAGGTCAGAACAAAACCCTGGATGTTTGTGCGACTGCAGAGAGCGGCTCAACATAATCCTGTCTCAAACTATATCTGTTTTTTTTAGCTGTTTTGTGACGACGCGACGGGGCTGAAGTTCAACCCCGTCTTGTATCCAAAGGTGAGTGAACACGTTTAAGCGACAGAGACGGCTCCTCACTTTATAAAACTCAAACAAACTTAACACTTATATCACATTTTCTTTCATTGTCATTTTTTAAATGTACTTCCTGGTTGGACACAGCAGATTTGACACACGTGGAGTAAAAACTAAATGTAAAATCTGCACAATAATCTGTCGGACTGAAGATGTTTCTCTGCTCAAATGTGGAGGTGAATCTGTAAATGTGACGCAGCAACGATAATGTGAACAAAGACCAAACTATTGTGTCTAAAACGCACAATAACCCCGGGGTTACACTCACAAACAGGACGTCCTTTTGTATAAACTGAACGTTCTAGAGGCGGCCCGCTCCACAGACCTCACCTGTACTCTGTGTGTTTGCCCTGAACGCTCAACAAACAAGTGATAATTAGAAAAAACACATAAAAACCTGTGCAAAAAAATGAAAAATGCTCCACTGTTTCCAAAAAATGTAATTAAAGCTGAACAAAAAGTGAAGGTCACATTTGGATTTAAACGTTTGTCAAATGTTCGTTTGGAGGAAAAAGGCAAAGGTAAAAAAATATGTGCACGGCTCGTTTTTAAAGCAGCACTATGGAACTTTACTGGTACAGGGTCCAGGAAATGTTATTGTTCCCCTGGGAAGATGCCGCCAGGTCACAAGTCAGATCTGTGGAGAGGCGACCACACTCGCCATAATACATTTTTTGAGGTATTTTTGAGCGATAAAAACACATGAAATTGGGGAAAAGAAATATGCACGTTTAATGTCAGACTGTGGAACTTTAGAGTCAATGCAAAGACGACAAGAAGACAAGCCCTTCCTCCAGAAAAGTTCCACAGTGCAGCTTTAAAAAACACAGCATTAAAACTACAGTCTAAATATTGTTTTACTCCAGTCACATTGTACAGTTGAACCAGTTTGATGCAGAAGTGACGGATCCAAAGATAAAAACTTCACATGTTCAGAGGTGATTTGTTAAACTCGTCCCAAAAGTAAAAACACAAAAGAACCAGACACTTTTTCCTTGACAGGTTTTCAACTATAAATTTCAGAGCAGGAAAGTGCCACGTTTTTACTTTGTAGAATAAAACAGATGTGACATGTTTTGACTTCACGTTTCCAGCGATCTCTCTCTCGCCGCATTCGCCAGTCGCTCTCCAAACCACTGGGCCGTCTCCTACATCTTACCCAAAGTCTGCTGTCTTTTCCGGCGTCTGTCAACACGTCTCCGAGCGTTTATCAGCCGCACGTAATGACACAAAATGGAGACAATTGTCTGAAAGTGAACTGTCGGGTTCTGTCTCTGTGGTGGGACTTCAGCGTTTTTAGCCCGAGGAGAGAAAAGGGGCGAGCCATCTGCGGCGCCGTCTCCACGAGGCTCGATCTGCCGTCACCAGAGGCAGTGACAGTGTGTCTTACATAACACGGCCCCAAAGCCTCCGGTGATAATGGAAAGATGGAGCTGGACGAAAACAGACACAAGGAAACACGACGTGTGCACAGAACCATTTTAGGAACATTTATAATTCTATTTGGACAAGTCATGTAATCATTATGAGATCTGTACAAATACTGACGAATCGATACTGACGGAGGAATCGAATGAGCAGAGATTAAAACACTCAGACGTCCAGGTATAATCCAGGAAAGATCCAGGTATAATCCAGGTATAATCCAGATATAATCCAGGTATAATCCAGGTATAATCCAGATATAATCCAGGTATAATCCAGGAAAGATCCAGATATAACCCAGGTATAATCCAGATATAACCCGGGTATAATCCAGCTATAATCCAGGTGTGATTCTTTTCCTGTTCACTTTAACACTGTATCGGTATTGTATCGATATTGTGATACTTGTTTGGACAGATATTATAATGGGCTAATCCTATGTCTGTCCTATGTTTTAAAATAATATAAATTAATCTGAAGTTATTGCGTCGTCTCACATTTGTAACTCAACATGACAAGTTCAAACGGTCAGTTTTTCAAAATCTCGTCATATTCCATCGTCTTTGTGTCTTTATTGATGCAGTAAATCAACACGTGACCCCCAAAGTGATAAATGTACTTTATAAACACATTCTCAGCACGTCTTGAACAGATTTGAGTTTCCGAGCTCCACCAGATCTAAACCCAACTCTTCTGTGTAAACTCGGCCTAAACCAGGTCTGACACAGGAGCACAGGATTAGTACAGGACTAAAGTGTCAGAAAATACTAGACGTGCAGTGGAATCATCGTTAAAACCCTCTGCACCAAACTCTGGTGACCTTCTACATGTCCTTCACGTCCGTGTCTTTGTCCAGGGCTCTCAGTTGATCGTGGCCTACGACGAGCACGAGGTCAACAACACCTTCAAATTCGGGGTCATTTATCAGAAGTTTGGGCAGGTGGGTGAGCGCCGCTGTTCTGACGTTAAACTCCGGCCTGATCTGATCCTGTTTGTTCTGTTTTTAGACCTCAGAAGAAGAGCTGTTTGGAAACAACGAAGAAACCCCAGCGTTTAAGGAGTTTCTGAGCGTCCTCGGAGAAAACATCGAACTGCAGGATTTTAAAGGGTAAAGTCTCAAATTTACACTGACTCTATTAGAATAAAACAACATCCCGACATTACACTGACTATTAGAATAAAACAACATCCCGACATTACACTGACTATTAGAATAAAACAACATCCCGACATTACACTGACTATTAGAATAAAACAACATCCCGACATTACACTGACTATTAGAATAAAACAACATCCTGACATTACACTGACTCTACTAGAATAAAACAACATCCCGACATTACACTGACTATTAGAATAAAACAACATCCCGACATTACACTGACTCTATTAGAATAAAACAACATCCCGACATTACACTGACTATTAGAATAAAACAACATCCCGACATTACACTGACTCTATTAGAATAAAACAACATCCCGACATTACACTGACTATTAGAATAAAACAACATCCCGACATTACACTGACTCTACTAGAATAAAACAACATCCCGACATTACACTGACTCTATTAGAATAAAACAACATCCTGACATTACACTGACTATTAGAATAAAACAACATCCCGACATTACACTGACTATTAGAATAAAACAACATCCCGACATTACACTGACTCTATTAGAATAAAACAACATCCTGACATTACACTGACTATTAGAATAAAACAACATCCCGACATTACACTGACTCTATTAGAATAAAACAACATCCTGACATTACACTGACTATTAGAATAAAACAACATCCCGACATTACACTGACTATTAGAATAAAACAACATCCCGACATTACACTGACTCTATTAGAATAAAACAACATCCTGACATTACACTGACTATTAGAATAAAACAACATCCCGACATTACACTGACTATTAGAATAAAACAACATCCCGACATTACACTGACTCTATTAGAATAAAACAACATCCCAACATTACACTGACTCTATTAGAATAAAACAACATCCCGACATTACACTGACTATTAGAATAAAACAACATCCTGACATTACACTGACTATTAGAATAAAACAACATCCCGACATTACACTGACTCTATTAGAATAAAACAACATCCCGACATTACACTGACTCTATTAGAATAAAACAACATCCCGACATTACACTGACTCTATTAGAATAAAACAACATCCCGACATTACACTGACTCTATTAGAATAAAACAACATCCCGACATTACACTGACTCTATTAGAATAAAACAACATCCCGACATTACACTGACTATTAGAATAAAACAACATCCCGACATTACACTGACCATTAGAATAAAACAACATCCCGACATTACACTGACTATTAGAATAAAACAACATCCCGACATTACACTGACTCTATTAGAATAAAACAACATCCCGACATTACACTGACTATTAGAATAAAACGTTACTCTACAAAAATAAGATCTGACCAAATCAAAATGACATTAAGAACATTTTACTTTGAGTCGATCCAACTTGACATATATTTCTTTTCTAAATACATTTTTATCAGTTTAAGACCAAAGAGATGTTGTTTTTTCTGATCTTAAAGGTTCAATATGTAACTTTTTGTCTCATCACCTGTGAGTCTGAAAGAGAAAGTTTAAAACATATTTCAGAACATTCTCCGTGGAGATACATAGTTTCATGTCATACTGTGGAATATTACAGCCAAAGGAACAATGTTTCCATGGAAACAACAGAAAGAGACCCTCCTCCAGGCCAAATTAAAGTCAGGTTTGTGGAGATGCGAGCCGCTCAGAGTAAAGAGGCATAATTATAAATGAAATAAAATGAAACATAAAAAACCAAAAACCTTCATGTCTGTTTTGTCTGAAGTGTCTGTGGCTTTGACAAATAAATCCAGTGTAAAAATATTTATGTAAATGTGAAAATCTGACGGATTCATTTAAGTGAAATTGACACAAAAGTACGATTACATTTTCTTTTTTGGAGCCGTTCTGTCGTTGTCAGATCAGACTTTGACCCGTGGAGTTTCTCGTCTGTTTTATCAGCTCTGATTGAACACGTCTGAAGTGAGTCATCTGCGGCTCAGTGTGCTCAGCGCTCAGCATCGACATTCAACATGTTCACTGCACAGTCTGGATTCACATGCAGTACAAGAGAAAGTTTAAAGAGAAAGTTTAAAGAGAAAGTTTAAGGATAAAGTTTAAGGATAAAGTTTAAGGATAAACTTTAAGGATAAACTTTAAGGATAAAGTTTAAGGATAAAGTTTAAGGATAAAGTTTAAGGATAAAGTTTAAGGATAAAGTTTAAGGATAAAGTTTAAGGATAAAGTCAGAGTCAGTGTTTTGTAAAATAAATGATTAAGTCTGACTTAATCGACATCAACAGCTGCTTGAAATCTGATGTTCAAATTAGATTATTATTATTGAAGACGAGTGATGGATCTGATGAAGATGAAAACATGAATCTGGAACAACATTTTGAGCCCTGTGGATTCAGAAAACACGGAGAAAAGATATTTAAATGTGCATAATGTCCTTTTTGGGGGCGGCGGTGGCTCAGTTGGTAGAGCGGTGTGTGTGTTGTTCCTGGTGTAAAACACTTTATACATAAATGTGACTTTTAACAAGTACGATTATTGTCCCCGTGACATAAAGTACTCTCAGTATCAGTACTCATTAGTATATTTGTACTCTCAGTACTCATTAGTATATTTGTACTCTCAGTATCAGTACTCATTAGTATATTTGTACTCTCAGTATCAGTACTCATTAGTATATTTGTACTCTCAGTATCAGTACTCATTAGTATATTTGTACTCTCAGTATCAGTACTCATTAGTATATTTGTACACTCAGTATCAGTACTCATTAGTATATTTGTACTCTCAGTATCAGTACTCATTAGTATATTTGTACTCTCAGTATCAGTACTCATTAGTATATTTGTACTCTCAGTATCAGTACTCATTAGTATATTTGTACACTCAGTATCAGTACTCATTAGTATATTTGTACTGTCAGTATCAGTACTCATTAGTATATTTGTACTCTCAGTATCAGTACTCATTAGTATATTTCTGTACGTGTTGGGGGAGGAGCTGACCGTCCTGGTGTTGCAGGTTTCGTGGGGTCTGGACGTGTCATAAAGTACATAAAGTACTCTGAGTATCAGTATTCAGTAGTATTTCCTGGTGTTGCAGGTTTCGTGGGGGTCTGGACGTGTCAAAGTACATAAAGTACTCTGAGTATCAGTATTCATTAGTATTTCCTGGTGTTGCAGGTTTCGTGGGGTCTGGACGTGTCATAAAGTACATAAAGTACTCTCAGTATCAGTATTCATTAGTATTTCCTGGTGTTGCAGGTTTCGTGGGGGTCTGGACGTGTCTCATGGTCAAACTGGATCAGAGTCGATCTACACCGTGTTCAGACAGAGAGAGATCATGTTTCACGTCTCCACCAAACTGCCCTTCACCGAGGGAGACGTGCAGCAGGTGGGTCCTCCAAAGTATTTACAATCAGGTACTGATCGATACTAAAACAAGACCTGGAACAGGACAAAGTATTTACAATCAGGTACTGATCGATACTAAAACAAGACCTGGAACAGGACAAAGTATTTACAATCAGGTACTGATCGATACTAAAACAAGACCTGGAACAGGACAAAGTATTTACAATCAGGTACTGATCGATACTAAAACAAGAACTGCAACAGGACGAGGCCACGAGCTCATGAAGAAACATCACAAACCAAACCTTTAATCGATGGTCAAACTGATGCGTGTTCATATCCACTTCGGTTTTACCTGAATATCACAGAAGTTCACTGATGTTCCTCAGATAATACCTGACCCCTGCAGACCCAGAGCGCCCCCTATAGACGCTCCGCTGCTCTACATTTACTCAAACCTATCAAAGATGCTCAGTTTTCACCCAATGATCATAAAATCAAACTTAAATGGTTTATATTCAGTAAATTAAAAAGGAAAATAGATTAAAAATAGATTCATGTGGCTCTGCCCATGTAAATAAATAAATAAATAAATAAGTAAATAAATAAATAAATAAATGTTTTTTTCCAGCTGCAGAGAAAGCGACACATCGGGAACGACATCGTGGCTGCAGTTTTCCAAGAGGAGCCTACGCCTTTTGTACCGGACATGATCGCCTCCAACTTCCTCCACTCCTACGTGCTGGTGCAGGCCGAGAACCCCTGCACCGAGGACACCACCTACAAGGTACTCCACCTACAAGGTACTCCACCTACACGGTACACCACCTACAAGGTACTACGCCTACAAGGTACTCCACCTACAAGGTACTCCACCTACACAGTACACCACCTACAAGGTACTCCACCTACAAGTCTCACTATCTGCAGGGCAGCCTCTCCACAGATCTGAACTTAATGAGGACCTTAATGTTTCCATGGTGATGTCGATGTTTAATGCCAAAGTTTGAAACATTCTAGTCAAACATGAACCCTCCATCTGAAAAGTGACATAATGCACCTTTAAGTTTGTGGAGTAATAAAAACAACATGAACATCGTTTCATGTCTGACGTTATTTTTAAAAACAAACACAGTGGGGTTTGTTTTATTATTTCTTTGATTTTTCCAGGTGTCTGTCACGGCGAGAGAAGACGTGCCGCCGTTTGGACCGCCGCTCCCGAACCCCGCTGTTTTCAAGAAGGTAACGTTTAAATGTGAAATCTGTAAAAATATTATATAATGTTATAAACGAAGAAGCACAAATCTGTTCGAATGTTTTTCACAAGAATATCCAGACTAAGCATCTCAAAAATGAACCTGGTCATTTTCAAGATATATTTATTAAAACAACCGAACAAACCTCAAACCCTGTGTTCAGTATTTTAAATGGTTAATTGCCATGACAACGGCCTTTTCATCACATGACACTTATGGATTAACAACAGTTATTTTACTCTTATCTAAATTAAACACGTTCTGAAAAGTCACATTATCCTACACAGACTTTATTTTATCTCTTGTGGAAAGACATCGTGCCCTGACTTCCCCCTCCCCAGACACCTCCCTCAGCCCCTTCAGACACAGATAACATCACTGCAGTGTTTATTCCTCAGGGGCTGCTCCACAGAGACATGAATATGCAAACTGGAATTACTCTGAGAGGCATTTAAGTTTAGAGGAAAAAAGAAAAGAACAAAACAATAGATTTTTTTTGAGGCAGAGACAAAGAGACACGTGAATCGACCAAAAGAATCGAGTTTGTGACGACAGAAATGTTCAAATGTGTTTCTGTTCCTACATCTGTAAATCAGATGTTTGAACTAGTTTGATGGTCAGAAGTATCTGTGTTTTTTTTTTTTTTTAATTTGATTTTGAACCTGCAGCTGAAAATGCACTTTACTTTAATTAAACTTGGTCTGAGATGCTGCGTTATGTTTGACGTGTTGCACAGAACGTGGAGATATATATATATATATATATATATATATATATATATATATATAAAAATATATATATATATAAAAAAATATATAAATATATATATATATATATATATATATATATATATATATATATATATATATATATATATAAAAATATATATATATATAAAAAAATATATAAATATATATATATATATATATAAAAATATATTTACATCTCCACCTTTTATTGTTCTGAAAATCCTGTATTCACTAAAAACAATTATTAAAATGTTTATTTGTGGACAGTTTTGGACAGGATCATTCAGCCTTAAGGGGGGTTTGAATAAGGCCTGGGACAGATCACTAAATGATTCAAACATGAAGGACAAACAAAACTTCAGACATATTTTTATGATGGAACAGGCAGAAAGCTCCATTTTAAACCTGCTCTTTAAAGTAAAGCCTCTGTGAGGGTTTGAGACGGTGCAGAGGGTGGTGCTCTGTGTTCAGGGTGGTGCAGAGGGTGGTGCTCTGTGTTCAGGGTGGTGCAGAGGGTGGTGCTCTGTGTTCAGAGTGGTGCAGAGGGTGGTGCTCTGTGTTCAGGGTGGTGCAGAGGGTGGTGCTCTGTGTTCAGGGTGGTGCAGAGGGTGGTGCTCTGTGTGGTGCAGAAGGTGGTGCTCTGTGTTCAGGGTGGTGCAGAGGGTGGTGCTCTGTGTTCAGGGTGGTGCTCTGTGTTCAGTGTGGTGCAGAGGGTGGTGTTCAGGGTGGTGCAGAGGGTGGTGTTCAGGGTGGTGCAGAGGGTGGTGTTCAGTGTGGTGCAGAGGGTGGTGCTCTGTGTTCAGAGTGGTGCAGAGGGTGGTGCTCTTTGTTCAGTGTGGTGCAGAGGGTGGTGCTCTGTGTTCAGGGTGGTGCAGAGGGTGGTGCTCTGTGTTCAGGGTGGTGCTCTGTGTTCAGGGTGGTGCAGAGGGTGGTGTTCAGGGTGGTGCAGAGGGTGGTGCTCTGTGTGGTGCAGAGGGTGGTGTTCAGGGTGGTGCAGAGGGTGGTGCAGAGGGTGGTGCAGGCCCGTGGCTCTTGAGCTTAGTGTCATAGATAAACAGTGTGTTTGTTTGTAGAGTGCGGCTCATGGCTCTAATCTGTGAGTCTGATGAAGGTCACCCCCCCCCCCCCCCCTCCACCCCTCTGCTGTTTATCATACACTCTCTCTCTCTTTCTCCTCCCCATCACTCTCTCTCTTAAACTGCACTATCTCTCTCTCTTTTTATCTCTCTCTTTGCCCTCTCTGTTTCTCTTGATCAAACACAACACCCCCTCTCTCTCAGTATGTCTCAATAACTCTCTTCTCTCTCTCTCTCTCCTCTTCTCTCCTCTTCTCTCCTGTTCTCTCTGTTCTCTCTGTTCTCTTTCTCCCTCTCTCTCCTCTCTCTCTTCCAGGGTCCAGAGTTCAGAGAGTTTTTACTGACCAAGCTGATCAATGCTGAAAACGCCTGCTACAAATCTGACAAATTTGCAAAACTGGAGGTGATGCACAAACACACTCTGACACGCGACACTCTCACACTACAGAAGATGTGTCACTCTCTCACACTACAGTGACACTCTGACACACTACAGTGACACTCTCACACACTACAGAAGATGTGTCACTCTCACACACTACAGTGACTCTCACACACTACAGTGACTCTCACACACTACAGAAGATGTGTCACTCTTACACACTACAGTGACACTCTTACACACTACAGTGACACTCTCACACACACTACAGTGACACTCACACACTACAGTGACACTCTGACACACACTACAGTGTCACTCTCACACACTACAGTGTCACTCTCACACACTACAGAAGATGTGTCACTCTCACACACTACAGTGACACTCTTACACACTACAGTGACTCTCACACTACAGTGTCACTCTCACACACTACAGAAGATGTGTCACTCTCACACACTACAGAAGATGTGTCACTCTCACACACTACAGTGACACTCTCACACACTACAGAAGATGTGTCACTCTCACACACTACAGAAGATGTGTCACTCTCACACACTACAGAAGATGTGTCACTCTCACACACTACAGTGTCACTCTCACACACTACAGTGACACTCTCACACACTACAGAAGATGTGTCACTCACACACTACAGTGACACTCTCACACACTACAGTGTCACTCTCACACACTACAGAAGATGTGTCACTCTTACACACTACAGTGACACTCTGACACACTACAGTGACACTCTCACACACTACAGTGTCACTCTCACACACTACAGTGACACTCTGACACACTACAGTGACACTCTCACACACTACAGAAGATGTGTCACTCTCACACACTACAGTGACTCTCACACACTACAGTGACTCTCACACACTACAGAAGATGTGTCACTCTTACACACTACAGTGACACTCTTACACACTACAGTGACACTCTCACACACACTACAGTGACACTCACACACTACAGTGACACTCTGACACACACTACAGTGTCACTCTCACACACTACAGTGTCACTCTCACACACTACAGAAGATGTGTCACTCTCACACACTACAGTGACACTCTTACACACTACAGTGTCACTCTCACACACTACAGAAGATGTGTCACTCTCACACACTACAGAAGATGTGTCACTCTCACACACTACAGTGACACACTCACACACTACAGTGTCACTCTCACACACTACAGAAGATGTGTCACTCTTACACACTACAGTGACACTCTCACACACGACAGTGACACTCTCACACACACTACAGTGACACTCTGACACACACTACAGTGTCACTCTCACACACTACAGTGACACTCTCACACACTACAGTGTCACTCTCACACACTACAGTGACACTCTCACACACTACAGTGACACTCTCACACACTACAGTGTCACTCTCACACACTACAGTGACACTCTCACACACTACAGAAGATGTGTCACTCTTACACACTACAGTGACACTCTCACACACACTACAGTGTCACTCTTACACACTACAGTGTCACTCTCACACACTACAGTGACACTCTCACACACTACAGAAGATGTGTCACTCTCACACACTACAGTGACACTCTCACACACTACAGAAGATGTGTCACTCTCACACACTACAGTGTCACTCTCACACACTACAGTGTCACTCTCACACACTACAGAAGATGTGTCACTCACACACTACAGTGACTCTCACACACTACAGTGACTCTCACACACTACAGAAGATGTGTCACTCTTACACACTACAGTGACACTCTTACACACTACAGTGACACTCTCACACACACTACAGTGACACTCACACACTACAGTGTCACTCTCACACACTACAGTGTCACTCTCACACACTACAGAAGATGTGTCACTCTCACACACTACAGTGACACTCTTACACACTACAGTGTCACTCTCACACACTACAGTGACACTCTCACACACTACAGAAGATGTGTCACTCTCACACACTACAGTGACACTCTCACACACTACAGAAGATGTGTCACTCTCACACACTACAGTGTCACTCTCACACACTACAGTGTCACTCTCACACACTACAGAAGATGTGTCACTCACACACTACAGTGACTCTCACACACTACAGTGACTCTCACACACTACAGAAGATGTGTCACTCTTACACACTACAGTGACACTCTTACACACTACAGTGACACTCTCACACACACTACAGTGACACTCTTACACACTACAGTGTCACTCTCACACACTACAGTGACACTCTCACACACTACAGAAGATGTGTCACTCTCACACACTACAGTGACACTCTCACACACTACAGAAGATGTGTCACTCTCACACACTACAGTGTCACTCTCACACACTACAGTGTCACTCTCACACACTACAGAAGATGTGTCACTCACACACTACAGTGACTCTCACACACTACAGTGACTCTCACACACTACAGAAGATGTGTCACTCTTACACACTACAGTGACACTCTTACACACTACAGTGACACTCTCACACACACTACAGTGACACTCACACACTACAGTGTCACTCTCACACACTACAGTGTCACTCTCACACACTACAGAAGATGTGTCACTCTCACACACTACAGTGACACTCTTACACACTACAGTGACTCTCACACTACAGTGTCACTCTCACACACTACAGAAGATGTGTCACTCTCACACACTACAGAAGATGTGTCACTCTCACACACTACAGTGACACTCTCACACACTACAGTGTCACTCTCACACACTACAGAAGATGTGTCACTCTTACACACTACAGTGACACTCTCACACACGACAGTGTCACTCTTACACACTACAGTGTCACTCTCACACACTACAGTGACACTCTCACACACTACAGTGTCACTCTCACACACTACAGTGTCACTCTCACACACTACAGTGACACTCTCACACACTACAGAAGATGTGTCACTCTTACACACTACAGTGACACTCTCACACACACTACAGTGTCACTCTTACACACTACAGTGTCACTCTCACACACTACAGTGACACTCTGACACACACTACAGTGACTCTCACACATGACAGTGTTGCTCTGAGTGAAAGCCTGTGGTAAATGTATATTAAATGTGTGTGTTAAACGTGTGTCTTAAATGTGTGTGTTAAATGTGTGTGTTAAACGTGTGTCTTAATTGTGTGTGTTAAATGTGTGTGTTAAACGTGTGTCTTAAATGTGTGTGTTAAATGTGTGTCTTAAATGTGTGTGTTAAACGTGTGTCTTAAATGTGTGTGTTAAATGTGTGTCTTAAATGTGTGTGTTAAATGTGTGTGTTAAACGTGTGGTGTCAGGGTCGGACGCGGGCGGCGCTCCTCGATAACCTCCACGATGAGCTGCACCGTCAGAGTCAGACCATCCTGGGCCTGGGACAAGGAGGAGACGACGACAAACTGGAGAACGGGGGCCACGGCGGGCTGCTCGAGTCGTTTAAGGTGAATCTAAAGTGTGTTAACGCTCGAGTCGTTTAAGGTGAATCTAAAGTGTGTTAATGCTCGAGTCGTTTAAGGTGAATCTAAAGTGTGTTAACTCAGGACACACTGCGAACGAGTCATGTGACTGAGTTTAATATTCTAAAAGATTAAATAAACAGCAGCTCGAGCATCACTGTGTGTGACGTACTTAAAGACACACAATCTGCTGACTCTTTCTGGAACATGGAGCTCCACCTGTTTGTGTCGTTGGAGGTGCTTTTGTTTTGCCTGTAATGTTCCACAATAAAGTATAAAAATAACATAAACGTTCCAGGCAAATCACTGTAATTACCAAGGAGACCAGCAGGTGGCAGCTCCATTACTGGAAAAGTTACGCAGTGCACCTTTAAATGTGTGTGTGTGTCTTGTAGTTGTGTTGTGTTTGTTGTTGTTGCATGTTTTATTCACTGGTTTGTGTACACCGCACTGTGACGCATGTTTGGTGTGTGTCATGTGACCCCGGCTCTCGCTCTTCACAGGTGTTTTGTGTCGCCTCTTTGCACTTCCTGCAGTCAGACACAGGGGGCGCTGTTCTGATTGTGGTCCTGGCCCTGGCTCTGTACTTTGTCTCTGCATTAATGTGAATCCAGTCAATATTCTGCAAATAAACAACTTTATTTTTCATTGTGTTGTTGATGTTTATGCTTCAAAGAGACAAAAATTAATATAAACTTTACATAATCATTATAGTTGTCACAAACAGCATGAAATAGTGTTGAAAAATATGAAAAAAACAACAAAAAATGAAATAAAAAAAAAAATTGTCAATATATTTTTAGGTCTGTAGAGCACGTGAGCATATTTCAAACTATTATGAGGCTAGTGTTCCTTTAAAGTTTTCAATTGTCTCATATTTATGACACTCTGCCTCCACCTTCCTCCATCCACAGACTTTTTCCTTAGATCAGTGCGCCCTCTGGTGTACAGAGTGTGCAATGACCTCAAACCTCCCCCCTCTTCATCAATAATAACCCCACTTTACTAAACTCTTCTTCCCCCGTCCACCAGAGGGCGATGCGGGTCAGGAGCCACTCCATGGAGACGATGGTGGGGTCTCACCGCCACAGGAGCCCGGGCGTCGGGGGAGGGGTCCCGGCCAGTTTGAGCGGAGGAGGACTGCCCCAGAGCACCAGCGAATGCACGAAGAGCACGTTTACTGTGAGTTTAACCAATCAGAACACACCTTATTATCACATCATTTTACTGTGAGGAGAGTTTAACCAATCAGAACACACCTTATTATCACATCATTTTACTGTGAGGAGAGTTTAACCAATCAGAACACACCTTATTATCACATCATTTTACTGTGAGGAGAGTTTAACCAATCAGAACACACCTTATTATCACATCATTTTACTGTGAGGAGAGTTTAACCAATCAGAACACACCTTATTATCACATCATTTTTCTGTGAGGAGAGTTTAACCAATCAGAACACACCTTATTATCACATCATTTTACTGTGAGGAGAGTTTAACCAATCAGAACACACCTTATTACCACATTATTTAGCTTATTTAGACCAGAAGTCTCCACATATTTTCTTGTTTTAAAGGGACATGGTGCCAGTTTTAGGTGGAGGGTCTGAAACTTTCTTTTCTTCCAAAATGTTCCATAATTTGTCATTTGTCGCATCTCCATGGAAACGAGGATAACCACCAAACGATGTCTGACTAAACTAGAGAGAGCTGAGTTTATACTTTTCTCCATCAGAAAAGAAAAAGTCCAAACTGTATCTTTAAACACCAGTCTGATGTTCTCGTGTAAAGACAAACCTCCACTGACCCCAGGGAACAACAGGGGAAATAAAAGCTGAATCCTGACGCGTACATGGGGCAGCTGTGGCTCAGTAGGTAGAGCAGAAGGTGGTTCAGTCCAAACTCTGACCAGGGCTTCGTGTAGTTGTGTCCTTGAGCAAGGCACTTCACCCACACTGACTCTGACTCTGGTTTATAAGAGCGAACGTGCAGCACCAGAATCTGAAACACCCTGTAAAGATTATACACAGAAAACTTTCCAGCAGATGAATCGTTCTGTTTCACCAAACTCTCTGACATAAGTTTCTCTTCAGCCGTTTGTGCTTCTGTGTGTTTATGTCACGTTTATGTCACGTTTATGTCACGTTTATGTCAGGTTTATGTCACGTTTATGTCACGTTTATGTCACGTTTATGCCACGTTTATGTCACGTTTATGTCAGGTTTATGTCACGTTTATGTCACGTTTATGTCACGTTTATGTCACGTTTATGTCACGTTTATGTCACGTTTATGTCACGTTTATGTCACGTTTATGTCACGTTTATGTCACGTTTATGTCACGTTTATGTCACGTCCGTTTCAGCCTCCTGGTTTATCGGCCAAGTCTCCTCTGAAAAGTCCAGTGAAGCGACGCTCTGGCCTCTTCCCACGTCTGCACTCGAGCACAGAGATACCCTCCTCCGACAAGAGCACGCGCAGGTAAGAGCCACGCAGAGCCACACAGAGCCACACAGGTATGAGCCACACAGAGCCACACAGAGCCACACAGGTAAGAGCCACGCAGAGCCACACAGGTAAGAGCCACACAGGTATGAGCCACGCAGAGCCACACAGAGCCACACAGGTATGAGCCACACAGAGCCACACAGAGCCACACAGGTATGAGCCACACAGAGCCACACAGAGCCACACAGGTATGAGCCACACAGAGCCACACACAGAGATACCCTCCTCCGACAAGAGCACGCGCAGGTAAGAGCCACACAGGTATGAGCCACACAGGTATGAGCCACACAGGTATGAGCCACACAGGTATGAGCCACACAGGTAAGAGCCACACAGGTATGAGCCACACAGGTAAGAGCCACACAGGTATGAGCCACACAGGTAAGAGCCACACAGAGCCACACAGGTAAGAGCCACACAGAGCCACACAGGTAAGAGCCACACAGGTAAGAGCCACACAGAGCCACACAGGTAAGAGCCACACACAGAGATACCCTCACACCTGTTTTTCTTCACGGAGATAGATTATAGATTAGATAGATGTCCAGTTTCATACTGTGGAACATTTCAGGCAAAGCAATAACATCTCCATGGAAACAGAGCCGGACCTCTGAGTACATGTGTCTGTGTGTTGTTCACTGTGGCGTTTAAGCCGTTTAAACTGTATAAACTGTTTAAACTCTTTAAACTCTTTAAACTGTCCTTTATGTGACATGTTCACAGTGAGCACAAGCCTCTGGAGATCTGCCCCCTGTCCCAGGACATGAGGTCAGACACACCCTCCAACCCCAGCTCCCCCGAGATCTGCCCCAACAAAGAAAGGTGAGGGCAAAGAGACTGGAACTACAGCACCGTGAATTATAACATGTTTATGACATGTTTTTAACGTGTTTATAACATGTTTTTAACATGTTTTTACCTGACGTGTCTCAGGCCGCTCTTCAAACTGAAGGACTGCAGCGGTGGACGACCAAACATCTCCAGATCCTCGTCCAGCACCAGCAGCTTCAGCAGCACCACAGGAGAAACAGAAGCTCTGGACGAGCTCGAGTCTGTGAGTCTGAAACTTTAGATCAGAGAATCACAGGAGACAGAAGTGACTTTTACGAGACACAGACTGATCTATAGATCGATCGATCGACTGACCTGGCATCACTTACATAATCCATAAAAAATAATGATAAACCAGGATGTGAAACTGGGATGCACCAGGCCAACGATCCAGAGACAAATACTATCTGTGTATATGAGCTGACACATGACACGTTTATATAACATGTTTATATATCATGTTTATATATCATGTTTATATATCATGTTTGTATAACATGTTTATATATCATGTTTATATATCATGTTTATATAACATGTTTATATATCATGTTTATATATCATGTTTATATATCATGTTTGTATAACATGTTTATATATCATGTTTATATATCATGTTTATATATCATGTTTATATAACATGTTTATATATCATGTTTATATATCATGTTTATATAACATGTTTATATATCATGTTTATATATCATGTTTATATATCATGTTTGTATAACATGTTTATATATCATGTTTATATATCATGTTTATATAACATGTTTATATATCATGTTTGTATAACATGTTTATATATCATGTTTATATAACATGTTTATATATCATGTTTGTATAACATGTTTATATATCATGTTTATATATCATGTTTATATATCATGTTTATATATAACATGTTTATATATCATGTTTATATAACATGTTTATATAACATGTTTATATATCATGTTTATATATCATGTTTATATATAACATGTTTATATATCATGTTTATATAACATGTTTATATATAACATGTTTATATATCATGTTTATATAACATGTTTATATATCATGTTTATATAACATGTTTATATATCATGTTTGTATAACATGTTTATATATCATGTTTATATATCATGTTTATATAACATGTTTATATATCATGTTTATATATCATGTTTATATATCATGTTTGTATAACATGTTTATATATCATGTTTATATATCATGTTTATATATCATGTTTATATATAACATGTTTATATATCATGTTTATAGAACATGTTTATATATCATGTTTATATAACATGTTTATATATCATGTTTATATATCATGTTTATATATAACATGTTTATATATCATGTTTATATAACATGTTTATATATCATGTTTATATATCATGTTTATATATAACATGTTTATATATCATGTTTATATATCATGTTTATATATCATGTTTATATATAACATGTTTATATATCATGTTTATATAACATGTTTATATATAACATGTTTATATATCATGTTTATATAACATGTTTATATATCATGTTTATATATCATGTTTATATAACATGTTTATATATAACATGTTATATATCATGTTTATATAACATGTTTATATATCATGTTTATATATCATGTTTATATAACATGTTTATATATCATGTTTATATATAACATGTTTATATATCATGTTTATATAACATGTTTATATATCATGTTTATATATCATGTTTATATATCATGTTTATATATCATGTTTATATATCATGTTTATATAACATGTTTATATAACATGTTTATATATCATGTTTATATATCATGTTTATATATCATGTTTATATAACATGTTTATATATCATGTTTATATATCATGTTTATATATCATGTTTATATATCATGTTTATATATCATGTTTATATAACATGTTTATATATCATGTTTATATATCATGTTTATATATCATGTTTATATAACATGTTTATATATCATGTTTATATATCATGTTTATATATAACATGTTTATATATCATGTTTATATAACATGTTTATATATCATGTTTATATATCATGTTTATATATAACATGTTTATATATCATGTTTATATAACATGTTTATATATCATGTTTATATATCATGTTTATATATCATGTTTATATAACATGTTTATATATCATGTTTATATATCATGTTTATATAACATGTTTATATATCATGTTTATATATCATGTTTATATATCATGTTTATATAACATGTTTATATATCATGTTTATATATCATGTTTATATATCATGTTTATATAAACATGTTTATATATCATGTTTATATATCATGTTTATATATAACATGTTTATATATCATGTTTATATATCATGTTTATATATCATGTTTATATATAACATGTTTATATAACATGTTTATATATCATGTTTATATATCATGTTTATATATCATGTTTATATATCATGTTTATATATCATGTTTATATATCATGTTTATATAAACATGTTTATATATCATGTTTATATATCATGTTTATATATCATGTTTATATAACATGTTTATATATCATGTTTATATATCATGTTTATATATAACATGTTTCAAACACATAATATAATAAATGCACATTAGAGTCTTTTTGTAAACTGTGGAACACTACAGCTCCATCAGTAACATTTCCATGGAAACAAGCACACCCTTCAGCAGAAAAGTTACACAGTGCACCTTTAGTAACATTTGCTTAATGAATCCAGTGTAAAAATACATTTACTCCATTTTAAAAAACCTCGTCACGTTATGAAAAACATTTGCTTTAAAAGTTATAACAGTGTAAAGAGTTTAACCTCCAGAGTCAAACGTCTGCACGTCCCTTTAAGACCGTCAGCCTCATTACCCATGATGCACTGCTGTTGTCTCATTGACTGTCCTCTGTCTCCAGGCCCACCCCCCGTCTGTCTCCTCCTCCTCCGCCTTTAGCCCCGCCCCCAGCGTCGACAGCCAGGGGTCAGGAACACCGGTCATCATGTGCCGCAGCCCCACAGCAGGTGAAACACGGAGTGAAACACAGAGTGAAACACAGAGTGAAACACGGAGTGAAACACGGAGTGAAACACGGGGTGAAACACGGAGTGAAACACAGAGTGAAACACAGAGTGAAACACAGAGTGAAACACAGAGTGAAACACAGAGTGAAACACGGAGTGAAACACAGAGTGAAACACTAGGGTGAAACAGAGTGAAACACGGAGTGAAACACAGAGTGAAACACTAGGGTGAAACAGAGTGAAACAAAGAGTGAAACACAGAGTGAACCGAAATAAAACACGACACAAAGTTAGAGATTATAGAATGTAAACTGTGACACAGGCAGAGTTTCTAGTCCTACTCAAACATCAGATTCAGGTCCTGGTCTGGTCCTGGTCTGAGCTTCATTTGACTCCACTGTGGACTTGTTCTGGATCTGTTCTAGTCCTGGTTTAGTCCTGATCTGTTCTAGTCCCGGTTTAGTCCTGATCTGTTCTAGTCCCGGTTTAGTCCTGATCTGTTCTAGTCCCGGTTTAGTCCTGATCTGTTCTAGTCCTGGTTTAGTCCCAGGTTTAGTTTGTCTGACTTTATGTTTTTGTGCATTTGGGAGAGTATAACAGCACAAACACAGGGAGAACATGCAAACTCTGTGCCTGGTGTGGAAAAGCAGGAGCTTCTTGCTGTGAGGTGCTCACTGCTCTCCCACTGTCAGTGTATTAGAGTCTGACGCTCGTGTCTGAACTGTTGGTCACATGGCTCTTTTTTTATTTCCTCTTTTGTCTCAGACGGGAAGAGTAAGACGTCGCCGAGGTCAAACTTGAAGTTCCGCTTTGACAAAATGAGCCACTCTTCAACAGCTGTGAGTGTCCTGAGCTCAAGGAGACACTTTACTGCAAACACATCCTTCACAGAAAGACTGCACTGTCCGGGTTTAATAATAATAATAATAATAATAATAATAATAATAATAATCATCAGTTTTATGCAGCACTTTTCACCTAACGCAGAGATACTTTTCATAGTGAACATTAAAGTTAAACATAAAGCAAGGACAGAACTAAAAGCAAGTGGGCTAACGAGGGAGAGCCGTGAGTGAGGCTAACGAGGGAGAGCCGTGAGTGAGGCTAACGAGGGAGAGCCATGAGTGAGGCTAACGAGGGAGAGCCGTCAGTGAGGCTAACGAGGGAGAGCCGTGAGTGAGGCTAACGAGGGAGAGCCGTCAGTGAGGCTAAGGAGGGAGAGCCGTGAGTGAGGGCTAACGAGGGAGAGCCGTGAGTGAGGGCTAACGAGGGAGAGCCGTGAGTGAGGGCTAACGAGGGAGAGCCGTGAGTGAGGCTAACGAGGGAGAGCCGTGAGTGAGGCTAATGAGGGAGAGCCGTCAGTGAGGGATAAAAGAAAAAAGCTCTGCCTCTTTTTTGTCTCCATGGAGATGTTATTTTTGTACCAAGAATATTCCAGAGGCTGCGTTGCCAAATGCACCGTTTGAAGGGCCCTTCGATGTACCGTTTGAAGGGCCCTTCGATGTACCGTTTGAAGTTCCCGCCCGACAGTGCACTCCTCTGTGTAGTTTCCTTCGTGCAGAAGTGGGACACAGAGTGAACTTCAGCCTCTGTGCTCTGGTGGAGGATTTGTCCCGGTGGATAAGAGCCATTCTCCTGACTCAGGAGGATAAACTCCATCATCTGCTCGTCACTCTCTTAAGACAAAAGAATATTCTTAAATAAGGACGAACATTAAACATTACGACAGCTGCACTAAGATACAAGTGTCAGGGATAATTCCTCTTACGTTTGGTCAGTTACACAGAGATTAAACTCACATGAACAGGACTTTTCGGCCACATTCATCAGGTGCATGAAATGGAACAGGAAGTTACGTAAGCCCTTAAATGCACCGTTCAAACGCCACATTTAAGGACACTTTGGCAAATTGGGACACGACCACAGTTTGGCTTTAAATATATCTACGTACGTCCATAGAGGAAGTAGGTTACACCACACTGGGCAAAAGAGTGAGATCTCCATGGAAACAAGCAACTAGTAAAGATAAAAAGCAACTTTTTAATGGTAATTTTGGAGCTTTATTTAGTTTCATTTCTTCACTTCTAATTCTGAACACATACACTTTGGTCTAACACACTTTTGATTCCAGGACTTTTAATTGTTTTTATAAAACAGAGAGAATAAGGTCTTCATCCGTCTGTTTTTACTGTGTCTGTTTTTACATATATTTCCTCAGTGTTATGTAACAGTCTGTAGTGTAAATACTTTCTTCTCTCACTCTTGCCTCTGTCTCTTTCAGTCCGAGTAGCTTTGTGGCCCAGACTTAACAGACTTGCACAACAAAGAGACTGACTGCAAAGGCTCATGGGAGAAAACGTCCATCCACCATTACGGCTTCTCTGTCGACCACTTCCTTAAGCCAAGGATTGTACAAAAACATGAAGAAGTCTGGAGTCCTTCTGTTGACGAATACTGTGAGTGTAGAGACGCACTTGAATCGTTGGCTCTTTGCTGCTTCGTTTTTGTGGCAAAAATCAGTGAATATTTTACTACCAGTTGCTGCATATTTGTTATTCTTTGCATCATATGGACGTCTTGGCGTAGCTGTTGTACTGTGAGTGTCGCTGGCGTCGTTTCATGCCAGTTTTTAATAGAAGCACAGAGAGAAAATAAATATTGCTTTTTCAAACTTCGACATTTCCCATTTGCCTTGAGTGGTGCGTCTGCTCCTAGTTCCTCCTCTGAAAATCTAAACACAGAAATGCCTCTAGACTAGATCCATAAAATGCACCGTCTTAGTAGCACAGCACTGGAGTCCGTCCATTTTATATTTAGCTTTTTTAATGGTTTTTGTTTTGTTTTTCTTGTATTTGTAATGTATAGCTGCTACATTTTGAAGCTGATTGATTAGTCCACACTGAGTCCGTTGAGTCCAGGTTGGGTCGGTACGGCACAGTTTGGTACGACTTAAATATTTGCGTTTCCTTTGTGCTTAAATCCATAAAGCTCTTATACCTCACAGTTATAAAAGCTGTATCATTAGTTACTGTAATATTTTTCCTTTTACTTACGTCTTGTGACCGAGCGGAGTGTATTTATCCAGATCTATCAGCGGTACAGAATCGTGGAGACTTTCATGGGTTTCAGTTTCCCGTTAGGCGCCATTTTGAGGACTTTTGACCAAATATATCGAGACTTTTGGTTTGAACTGTGTCGTGCGTGGTCCATATACGCTCAGACAGATATTTCCAAAATCCTGTCATACGCAAAGATTAACAGCGGAACTAGTTTAGCTAACGACGACACACCTTCAGTTGTAAAGTCTCATGAGCAGAGCGGTAGAGCCGGTGAAGTGTCAAGATCTGCAGCAGCAGTAAACGAATTGAACCACCAACTTAACTACTGCCAACGAAACAATGCAAGATTCAAGCACAATTTCCTGAGTCGTTTTTTCCAGTAGAAACAGCGTCGTCAGCGTCGTACCTGCCCAACCTGCTCCGGACGCTCTGAACGCTCACGGGACACAAAGGGTCACTGCCAAACTACACTTTAAAATCAGCCAAAGCGACGCCTTAATCTGCTTTAGCATTTTACTGTTCACGACCTGCTCTGTCCATCATGTCTGTGTAAATCCCTCCGTCGTCCAGGTCTGATCCATCCTAAAAAATGAAGTTAAATGTGTCGACTGGACAAAAACTTGTAGGAGTGAAGACGTTTGGCTGGGCCCTGTTTCTGTTTAAGGAAGGATTGTGTTTCCAAACAGAAATATCTTTAACTCTCCTCTCAAACCATTTGTTTTCTCTAAAATCTGCCCCTCACTCTGTTCAAAGGAGTGGTCAGTGTCTTTGAGATGCAGATGAACAGCAGACTGTGTCCTGAGCTGCTCTCTCTCAGTGCTGGTTCATTCTTTTATGGAGTGGTGTTTAGTTTCAGTGTCTTTAGCGCCTCCTACAGACAGATATAAGGCAGTGTCCAGCAGTAATCTGACCAGAACTGAAGAAGAGACTTTGTCCAGTTGACAGATTGACTTTTGTCTTCTGTCCGTCATGTTTCACTGTGAAAGATCCATCTTTAGAATCGTCTTTGCACTTTTTCGATGTGTTCGTGGTACATTTAGTGAAGGTTTTGACCTAAAATACATGAATTTCAATGGGCATTTGATCCATTCTAGGCATTTTAAGGTTCATTTTGAGCTAGTAAAAAAGCTGAACCACAATGACAAACACTTGAATTTAGTTTTTCTTCTGACTGTACTATCTGTACTATCCTGAATATCCTATAGATACTAGTATTGCTAACGTGCACACGACGATAAACTGGTCACGATGCACCAACTGTGAACTAGACAAATGTAATGAAGTAGATTCGTAAACGCTGCTGGTTTTTTCTTCTGTTGTTGATGATTTTTGCTGAATATTTCATCTGGTAATGTTTTGTTTTTCAAGAGGTCAGTAGGTCGAGGAAATCAAAGCTCGTTATTGAACTGAATTAACTTTTTGAATACAGTTTTATTATTGTATAAAAGGTTGGGTTCACGTAAAGCCGCGGCACAAACCCAAAGCTTAAAATGGAGGTAGATGTCAGAAGAATTTGAATTTAAACTTAAATAATGAATACTGGAACTACAGGGACCAAACCTGACGATGTAAACACAAATAAAGCATGATTTTAGCTCCAAAAAGTCAAATATTAAGATGACGTGAAGCCATAATATCAGCACGATACGTTTTTAGACCCAATTCTTAACAAAAATGACCATGTTCACTCAGAAATCTGCATTTATTCCTTTTACAAAGTGGTAAATAGTTTGCTTTAACATAATTCTAAAATCCTCATCATTTAAACTTGAACTGGAGAATCGATTGTGTCTAAATTTGAACTGTCAAATTACAAACTTGTTGATCTGGTTTAAGTTCACACAAGTTTCAGAAAGTGGTGCCAATATTCAAACCCAAAGCTGTGAGTCAGTGAAAAGAACTTTAACCGTGAAGTTTATCCGGAAAGTTTATGGAGCCACGGCACAAATAATGATAATGTTCCATCATAAGTTTAATTTGAACAAGTGTTATTGTCCCGTAGAGTGAAACATCAGCAAACTTATTTAAATGAAAGTCTATTTAGATTAAAGTCTATTTAAATTAAAGTCTATTTAAAATAAAGTCTATTTAAAATAAAGTTTATTTAAATTAAAGTTTATTTAAATTAAAGTCTATTTAAATTAAAGTCTATTTAAATTAAAGTCTATTTAAATTAAAGTCTATTTAGATTAAATTCTATTTAGATGTTGAGCCCGACCTTTTGCCTGTTGTAAACCTGTAATGACCTCTGTCCAGATTTAAGATTTAATCAAATACGACAAAAATATTCTCTACCCAAAGCTCATGTGTCGTCTTTTTACTGAACTAATTTAAAATCTGTGAATGAATCTGTGAAATGTGGTTCTGCCTTTAACTCAATGGATATTTGGATTATTGTAAAAGTACGAAATGTAAAAAAGGAATCAGGGAACGTCATGTTTCATATTGTTTTGTCTCTGTTCTTATAGTTTCCTCTTGTTTTTCATATTGTTTTGTCTCTGTTTTTCATCTTGTTTTTCATCTTGTTTGTCTTTGTTCTTATTGTTTTGTCACTTTTGTTCATTATTTTGTTGCAGGTTTTGCCAAAAATGCCGTGGGCTTATCTGTGTTTTTAAAAATGCCTAATTTATTGACCTTTTCTTACACTGATGTCCTTTACACGTGTAAATGCAGAGTACGCTTGTTCTTAGAGTTTAAAGAAAGGATATATATAGTTTAAGAGCCGTCTCATGTTTATGTATATTTGGTTATGTATATTTGGTTATGTAATGTGCCATGGAGAGTTTATTCTAAAATAAAATGTTGTATTTTGTGTCATGTTGTCTCAGTGTTTTATTCAGTGTATTTATAAGTCTAAATATAAACCACAAAAACACATGTAACTAATACAAAATACTGTTTATTTCACAAGGTTTTAAAAATAAAAATACGCCAAATAAAATGTGGGTTCTGCACAAAACTCTCTCTCTCTCTCTCTCTCTCTCCCTCTCCCCCCCTCCCGTGTCCCTCTCTCTCTCCCTTCCTCTCTCTCTCTCTCCCCCTCCCCTGCCTCCCTCTCTCTCACATTCCGCTCACGTGACTCATTGTGGCCAATCAGCTCCATATGAGGCGCCGCTCCACAGACCTGGCAGGAGCAGACGTGAGGAGCAGAATGGACGAGGTCATTGTGTGAATGGACGAGGTCATTGTGTGAATGGACGAGGTCACTGTGTGAATGGACGAGGTCATTGTGTGAATGTACGAGGTCATTGTGTGAATGTACGAGGTCATTGTGTGAATGGACGAGGTCACTGTGTGAATGGACGAGGTCACTGTGTGAATGGACGAGGTCAATGTGTGAATGTACGAGGTCATTGTGTGAATGTACGAGGTCACTGTGTGAATGGACGAGGTCATTGTGTGAATGGACGAGGTCATTGTGTGAATGTACGAGGTCATTGTGTGAATGGACGAGGTCATTGTGTGAATGGACGAGGTCACTGTGTGAATGGACGAGGTCATTGTGTGAATGGACGAGGTCATTGTGTGAATGGACGAGGTCACTGTGTGAATGGACGAGGTCATTGTGTGAATGGACGAGGTCATTGTGTGAATGGACGAGGTCACTGTGTGAATGGACGAGGTCATTGTGTGAATGGACGAGGTCACTGTGTGAATGTACGAGGTCACTGTGTGAATGGACGAGGTCATTGTGTGAATGGACGAGGTCACTGTGTGAATGGACGAGGTCACTGTGTGAATGTACGAGGTCACTGTGTGAATGGACGAGGTCACTGTGTGAATGGACGAGGTCACTGTGTGAATGTACGAGGTCACTGTGTGAATGGACGAGGTCACTGTGTGAATGGACGAGGTCACTGTGTGAATGGACGAGCTCACTGTGTGAATGTACGAGGTCACTGTGTGAATGGACGAGGTCATTGTTTTCACTCTGCAAAAAAAATGATCAAAGAACAAAACTCCCACAGCTTTGGCAGCAAATGCAAAGTGGCTCAGGTCTGTGGCTCCTGTGGCTCAGGTCTGTGGCTCCTGTGGCTCAGGTCTGTGGCTCAGGTCTGTGGCTCAGGTCTGTGGCTCAGGTCTGTGGCTCCTGTGGCTCAGGTCTGTGGCTCCTGTGGCTCAGAGACTTTAAAGCAGCTCACTGTGAACAAGTGTCTCCATGGACCAGCACCAAAGAACATCTCCCACATGAACCACATGAGCCACATGAGCCACATGAACCACATGAACCACATGAACCACATGAGCCACATGAACCACATGAGCCACATGAACCACATGAGCCACATGAACCACATGAACCACATGAACCACATGAGCCACATGAGCCACATGAGCCACATAAACCACATGAGCCACATGAACCACATGAGCCACATGAACCATATGAACCACATGAACCACATGAGCCACATCAACCACATGAGCTACATGAGCCACATGAACCATCTCTCACTCTGAGGACTAAACCAGGACTAAACTAGGACTAAAACAGGACTGAACCAGGACTGAACCAGGACTAAACCAGGTCTAAACCAGGTCTAAACCAGTGTGACGCTCACAGTGTGTGGCCACATAGTTTTTATTTAATGTAATTGTGTAAATGAGTATTAATGGTGGTTTTATTTTGAGAAATGGACAGTTGTAATTCTGATTTCCACCACTTGATGGCAGCACAGCGGTTTGTGAGAGCTCGGGCTTCTACTTCCTGTTAGCGGCAGAAGCAGCGAGTCAAGACAACACGACATTAATGTGTCTCACTTTGTTTATTTCAGGTCGGTACAGTTTCACCAAGCACGAACATTGACTCATATGAAGTCCTAATGATATAACTTTTGTTGTAAGATTTGCTAATCTAAACTGGACGTTTACTATTTGATGTATTTTATTTAGATGTGATTAGCTCTTTATGCTAACCCCGCGCTAGCGCTTAGCCTAGACCTTGATATTTCTCCGTTGGCTTCACGTGCGTCATGTAAAATTGTCCTCTCACATTTTGATTGTTTATAAGATAATGTTAATTACAGTTACACGTTGTATATTATTGTAGGTGCAGTTGTCAAGGGTTTAATATAAAAAAGATACTAAAATATAAAGGTGATGTCATGACATTCTGCTGATTTAAGTTTTGTTATGACATAATTGTGAATTGGAAACTAAGGAAATTAACACTAAACATTTAAGCAATGTATTTACACATGTAAATGTAATTTGAAATTACAATGTGCTTATGTAAAAATAAAGTTAGTGGCAGAAGCAGCGAGACAAGACAACACGAAATGAATGTGTCTCACTTTGTTTATTTCAGTAACCAACTCTCCCCGACAAAGAATATTTTAAACTAGCGATGGTTTTACCAGCCCAAGACCTGCTACACCAGGACTAAACCAGGACTAAACCAGGACTAAACCAGGACTAAACCAGAACTAAACCAGGACTGAACCAGGACTAAACCAGAACTAAACCAGGACTAAACCAGGACTGAACCAGGACTGAACCAGGACTGAACCAGGACTAAACCAGAACTAAACCAGGACTAAACCAGGACTGAACCAGGACTAAACCAGGACTGAACCAGGACTGAACCAGGACTGAACCAGGACTAAAGTGGAACTGAACCAGGACTGAACCAGAACTAAACCAGGACTAAACCAGGACTAGACCAGGACTGAACCAGGACTGAACCAGGACTAAACCAGGACTAGACCAGAACTAAACCAGGACTGAACCAGGACTAAACCAGGACTGAACCAGGACTAAACCAGGACTGAACCAGAACTAAACCAGCACTGAACCAGGACTAAAGTGGGACTGAACCAGGACTGAACATGGACTAAACGGGGACGAACCCAGGACTAAACCTGTTGAATCAGTGTTTGAGTTTTGTGCAGTTAAAACCTGGAACATTCTTCCTGAAGATGTGACTCAGGCCTCGACTTTGACGATGTTTAAATCCAGACTCAAACGGTTCTGTTTATCTGCTGTGACTGAAAGGGTTTTTATTCTGCCTCTTCTCTTTGAATGTTCCTTTTATGATGATTATTTATGTTTTGATTTGTTGTGTTGTGATTTTAATGTCTGTCTTATTCTGTAAAGCTCTTTGAATGACCTTGTGCATGAACTGTGCTGTACAAATACGTCCTTAACCTGTTACTTCTCTTATAATGTCCCAGGTGCATCTGTGGCCTCCTGAAGAAGAAGCTTCAGATCCTGGTCACTCACCAGCTCCACTATCTGAAGGCAGCTGATCAGATCGTCGTCCTTAAAGAGGTTTGATATATAACTGTTACTACACTCTCTACTGTTCTGTGTTTACTGAGCCTGAACAGATGAAACTAAACTCAAACAAACACCTGCTCTGTCGGCTTAAGTGTTTTAAAGCTCCTGTATCACACAAAACTGACTCCTGTAGCTTTAAGTCGTGTTATAATGTCGTTACTGCGTCAAAAACAGACCTGGAGTTGTGTTTTGTTTCATTCGCACATGTTTGAGTCACACTTTATTATTAGTCTGTCACATCTCCAAAGCTCAAAACGCTCTGCTCCACCTTGTGATGTCATCAAGTGGTGGTTTTCAAGTGAACAGCTCCTTTTACCTTTAGTGAAGTAGATATAAGTGGAAACTCCAGGCGCTGAAATGATCCAAATGATTCTAGAAATGAAGGTGTGTGGAGTTTAAAAACACAGTGGAGCACTTCCTGTATCACCACATGATGACATCACAAGGTGGAACAGAGTGTTTTCAGTTTGAGAGAAGAACTCAGCCTAAATCTGCAGGTTTGTGTGTTGCCTAAGATATTAACTCATATCCTAACAAAGATTAAAGATTACTGTGGAATAATTGTCCCTGCAGGTTGTGATGTACATGTATTCTCCCTGTGGACATTAGGGGGCAGTACTTGGCTGAGTTACCTCTTAATCAAAGGGTCGACTAGAATCACCTGATGTGTCTGAGGTCGGACATTTTGACTGAGGCTGAAATGAGGCTGAAGTTTGAGATAGTGGAGCTTTATCTGTGTTTGTGTTTGTGATCGAGCTGCAAACTAATATTGAACCTACAAACAAGTTTAACACAAAAATGCAGCATTTTATTTCAAAAGGAGGAAGGAGGAAGTTTGTACCAGCAGAAGCGCAATGACCCACTGCACAGGTCAGTTTTTGGGTGAGAGGAGCAGTTTATAAAAGATATATACATGAATGTTGAGTTATTTTAAAGGATAAATAGCAAAATTAAAAAAAAAACGCAAATTTGCTGTGTAATTTCTCATAAGTTCTTTTATGTATATATTTGAATTGATGTTGTAGGACATAATACACATACAAGTACAAGAAATATTTTAACACACATCCATATTTATTTCACTGATAAAGAAAACTAAGTAACAGAACAAAAAAACTGTGGACTAAAGACAGTTGGATAAAAATACTCTCCAAATGATTCTATTGAAGGTGTGTGGAGTTTAAAAACACAACAAAGCACTTCCTGTATTACCACATGATGACATCACAAGGTGGAACTGGTCTAAATCTGCAGGTTTTGGTCAAACGTGTGAATGAAACAAAACACAACTCCAGGTCAGTTTGTGACGAGGAAACAACATTAGAACAGATCAGGGAATAACGTCATATGGGCTTTAAAGTTTAGATTTAGGTCACAGACATTGTACTAATAAATAAATACAAATACAATTAACATATATGTAGAATCTGTTGAACTTTGGGCTGAAAGATGAACAAGAGACACGGGGGAGAGGAGCAGAAGGTGTTTTTTGATACTGTAGATTATACACCACTCGTACTCAAGCCCAGAAAGACTCAGAATGTTTGAATTTTAGTTGTTCTGTCGTTACTTGAGAGACAAAAAACAGCCCCAACACCGATCAGTTTTGTTTTATTTATGTTTTAAGTAAATAAATGCTGTGTTCAGTCTCTGCTCTGGTATTGGTTTGTAGATTTAGAACAGTTTTTGTGGTTTAAATCTGCTCTTGTGTTTTGGTAACACAAATTAACACATGAAGTAACATGAACAGGTGATTGACCTTATTCAGCCCCGCCCACTTTTTCCACTCTGTGTAGAAGCATTTCCGGTTAAGTGGAAATCCTGTTCCTTTCAGTGGAGAATTTGGGAAACATTTCTGCACTAAAATGTTATATAACGTAGTTTGGTTTGTGTCAAATGTTCAGTGTTTATGTGCAACGACAAGTCAACACTGCACCGATTCTCTGGGACGTTTCAAAATGTCCCTCGAGAACCTATTTGCTGAGAAGATCGGCAGCTCCAGACAAAATAATAAAACCCAAATGAGTCTTGTGTTTACTCTGTCCTGCTCTTGTCCAGGGTCACATGGTCGCTAAAGGGACGTACACAGACCTCCAGCACTCGGGGCTGGACTTCACGTCTCTGCTGCAGATGGAGGAGGAGGAGTCTCACACACCGGCCCCAGAGACACAGATCAGAACCAGAACCCTGTCCCAGAATTCAGTGCTGTCTCAGGCCCCGTCCGTGCACTCGGCCAAAGATGGAGACCAGCTCCCGGTTTGTGCTTTACACTTATAGACCTGACCTGGCCACGCCCACTTTCACTTCTAAACGCTGCTAAACCGCACTCGAACTCTAACGTTTTAGCGGGAAACCCATTCATTTCAGTGTCAAATTTGGGTAAAGTTTTGCCGCTAAAAACAGACATAAAACAGGTTAATTTGTCTAAAACTTTCCATGTCCGTGTGACCAACAAGTCACTGCTTTTCCAGGTGCATTGTGGGAAATTTTGACTACTTTTTCACTCCCTGGTCATTGAGACGCCACTAAAAACGGCCTGACCTCTAAATGGCTCCCCCTAGTGTGGACATTCAGTCACTGCCTTTGTTTTCTTCCTGTTTGCTGCTCTAAAATGGAGCAAAGCATCATGGTCTATGTAGTTTCCTGCTTTTTTCCAATTCTGCTGCAACTAATGGACATATTTTTAAAGGTTTCACAACATAAGCGCTGTGGTTTTACCCAGAATGCCTCGTTAATCGCTCAGACTCATGTGCGCTGTGGTTGTAGGCGGAGGCGGTGCAGACTGTGGTGGAGACACGAGCTCAGGGCACCATCAGCGTCGGCCTCTATGTGAAGTACCTCAGAGCTGGAGCCAACTGCCTGGTCGTGTTCCTCATGCTGTTCATCAACCTGCTCAGGTACAAACGTTTAACCGGGTTTACACAAGAATATGGAACAAACTGTCCAAAAAAACGCACGGTCCAAACGCTGCAGAGGATTCCACAGCTCAAAACGCTCTGTTCCACCTTGTGATGTCATCAAGTGGTAGTTTTCAAGTGAACAGCTCCTTTTACCTTTAGTTCAGTCGAGATAAGTGGAAACTCCAGGACTGAAATGATCCAAATGATTCTATAAATGAAGGTGTGTGGAGTTTAAAAACACAGTGGAGCACTTCCTGTATCACCACATGATGACATCACAAGGTGGGACACAGTGTTTTCTGTTTGAGAGAAGTGTGTTATCAGAGTTTTTCCAGTTTTCCATTCTCAAAATTTGCTCCTGTTTGCACAAAGTCAGATTGGGCTCAAATTTGAATTAGTTGTAAAACTTTCTTGCCTAAACCTTCTCATTGTGAAATAAAAAATGTTTTCCAAAATGTGACCTAATTTCAAACTAAATTCCATTGGGTGAGCCTATTGTTTTTGGCACCGTGTTGCCATGGTGATGTGCCAAAATGCCCATGTTTTCCTAATGGGAGTGATCCCAAAATTTCCCATTCATGAGGCAAGGCAAGTTTATTTGTACAGCACAATTCATACAGAAGGTAATTCAAAGTGTTTTACAGAATAAGAAAGACATTAAAATCACACAAATCAAAACATAAATAATCACAAATAATCATCATAAAATTAACATTCAAAGAGAAGAGGCAGAATAAAAACCTTTCAGTCACAGATAAACAGAGTCTGGATTTAAACATTGTCAAAGTCGAGTCTGTCTCATCTTCAGGAAGAATGTTCCAGGTTTTAGCTGCATAAAACTGAAACGCTGAAAAAAGTAAAAAAAAAAAAAAAGAGAAAGAATTTCTCACTTTCTTTAAAGAAAGAAAAAGGAAAAAAAAGAAAGGGAATTTCTTACTTTGAGAGAAAGGAAAAAAGAGAAAGAAAAAGAAGGAATTCCTTTCTGACTTTAAGAGAAAGAAAAAACATTTTTTTGATGTAACGCCTTGTTTACTTGTCTGTTTACGTTTTTGTTTATTGTTTTTAGGACCTGGAGCTGCTCCCTGATGAGACTTGACGTTAATTGGTGACAGAGGTGCCACTCTGAGCGGAGGGCAGAAGGCACGGGTCAACCTGGCCAGGTAGTTTACTGTTTTATACCACAACACCGCCGTCTTCTGACCCCATCCTCTTCTGACTTGTGGCCCAAAGTGGTCAAAGTAGGAGACAGACTCAAAAAAAGTCCCATTTTACCAGATTTATTTGCAGCATTGTGGTACACCGTGGACAAACCAAAACATATTTACAAAAAATGAACTGTGCTCAACAAAGCAACAGAACTTAAACGACTAAGGACAAATCCACGTGTCCCTGCTGCACTGATGTCTCTAATTAGCCCTGCTTAAATACCCTCCTCCCCCTGGTGGACACCATGTCACAGGTGCTGTATCTTATATTTAAAACCATCTGTCAGGCCCAAGTCCCTTCACTAAAGTGTTTAACAAAATAACTATAAACACTTAAAACATTGAAACAAAATACAGAAGACACTGACACACAAACTTAAACCAGTTCTCTGTCCACGTGGTCCGCCCCACGACCCAAGCCTATAAAAATGGCCGACATAGGCCACGCCCCCTCCGTGTCTGGACCATGTGCAGGTCAGTGGATTGCAGTTTTAAACTGAATTGACAAAATCATTTAACTAACCAAATATAATAATCACCACACACTTGTTAGTTTAAAAATAAACTAAACCCGGGATGGTTCTATTTAGTTTTGTATTGGAAAATTATCGAAAATGAACAAATACGTGTGAACAAACAAAATGGTATTAAAAAGGGACAAAGGCCCCACTTTGTCACATGACCCCACCCCCTGACCCACCCATATATATTTAGAAGTTTGTAGATGTCGGTCTGTGTGGTTTTAACTGAATAAATCCAGAACAGGCAAAGTGAAAATGCTGTTCTAATATTATGTTTATTTGAAAATCTTGTTCATTTCTTTGTCTTCTGGTCGTGTTTGCAGAGCCGCGTCTCAGGACGCAGACGTTTACCTCCTGGACGACCCTTTAAGTGCCGTCGACGCTGAGGTTGGAAAGTGTCTGATCAGTGAGTGACCCTAATATAATGCTAATGATGCTAACGCTCGCCCGTTATATCCGAGGTTTACTCAAGAACAAGAGCCACATCCTGGTCACTCAGCAGCTGCAGTATCTGAAAAGAGCCGACCACATCATCGTTCTGAAGGTTTGTGCTTTTAGTTTCATTTGTCTTTACTTCTTCTGAATGTGTCCACACAGCAACACGTTTGACTCTACATGATCCTGGGGTTTTTATTTCACTGTTGTCTGTAAATCGAGATGTGAACATTAATAACAGACAAATCAGGCGTCTTTTATCCGTAGCGTTAGCGACAGGTTTGATTGACAGCGTTGCTAAGCGTCACACTCACTCATTCACTTCTTTAAAGTCTATGATTTTAAAATAATAACTGCAAATCATCTCAATCTGACCAGGTCCGGGTTTGACGTCACGTCTTTACCGAACAGTGACGACGAGCTGTGTCCTCGTGCCGTGGAGCCACAGCAGCCTCCTCCAGCAGGACGAGCTCCCGGTAAGTGCTTTTTAAAAGGTGTTTGGGGTCATGTTTGTCTGAGAGCTGCACACTCGCTCCCTCTCTCTCCTCCTCTCCTTCTCTTCCCCCATTTCCCCACTCCCTTCCTCTTCCTCCACAGCATGTGTGTAAATCTGTCTCTTTCAGATGGTGCAGACGCTCGAGTCGTCTGCAGCAGAGGCAGCCCCGTCTGTTTGGACCACTCCTTTTGGCCTGAAAGTAAAACAAAGGCGTTAAAGTCGACTCTACAGGGACGTGGTCCTAAAGCCTCTGCTGGAGTTTAATACTCGTTTGACTGAATGGGCCTGTTTGTCAACTTTACTCCTGGGGTTGAGCAAACTCCCATGAGCCTCGAGGACCCGATGGAGAGTATAGAGCTGGTCCAGTGTCCCACGACCGGGACCAAAACCACACTGCTCCTCTGAGGTTCGACTATCAGTCAGATTCTCCTCTCCAGTCCCTGGAGTAGACCTTACCGGGAAGGGGGAGTGTGATTCCCCTGTAACTGGAACACTCCGGTCCCCCTTCTTATACAGAGGGACCACCCCGGTCTGCCAGTCCAGAGGTACTGTCCCTGACCGCTATGAGATGTTGTAGAGACGTGTCAGCCAAGACCCACAACATCCAGAGACTTGAGGAGCTCGCCAACCACCTCGGTGACTTCCGCCAGGGTGATGGACAAGTCCTCCTCAGAAGACATGACGGGGGGATTGAGGAGATCCTCAAAGTCCTTCCACCGCCCGACCCCAGTGGAGGTCAGCAGCTCTCTCACTGTGAACAGTGTTGGTGAAGCTTCCTCCTCGAGGCGTCCGATAGTCCTCCATCGTTTACAACATTAAATCAACACATTCATGTCTAAAAATGGTGAGATCAGGAGTTGGCCCCTGAAGTAAACGGTCCAAACCAATAATAATACTGTTGTTAAACTGTGGGTGTGACACTGCAGCCCGTCTGTCGTCCCCCAGTTGTCCAGGTCTGATCCATCGCAAATAATGTGTGTCTGAAGAGAGGAGCGAACTACACTCAAACTAACACACTTACCGTTTACAGCCCGAGCCAAGAAAAAAACAAACTGTAAACAATAGGTGTTTGTAGTTTCAGTGTAGTCAACAGTCTGAAGAGAGGAGCTATAAGGCAGTGTCCAGCAGTAATCTGACCACAAATGAGCAGCCAAAAGTTTTGTCCAGACGACAGATTGAACTTCATCTTTTGCTTCAAACCAGACCTGGACGACTCAGGGATTACACAGACATTTTACTCTATATTTCTAATCCTGACAGTGTGAGGCTTTAGGACCAGCGACCCTCGTCCAGGAACGACCCTGGACATGCGTCGGGTGCGGTCCGTGGCTCACTCACCCGTTCAGCTGCTTCTAGTAACGCCAGTGCCTCCCGTTTGCCCGTCTGCTGCACCATTTTGTAGAAGACACTGTCGTGGTCGTGTAGCAGAGTGTAGGGCTCAGCGTACGCGCTGATTCATCCAACTCCTGCAAACACAAAACCATTAACATGTTTTGTTTTTTCCAGGTGATTCACTGAGCCATGTGGACCCAGACAGTGTGAGCTGCTGTTCACTCAGTAAAAGGTCCCATCTTTAAGAATTTAAGGAGCCACTGTGAAGCCAACACTGTATTTTTTTAGTTTTGTATTTAATGAATGTGTGTCCTTTAAAAAAATGCACAATCGTTTTGAGTTGGATTTCCTGAACTGTTCATTCCACATTTCAGTGTAGATGAGAATATTTTGAACCCAATAAAATGTTCTATAGTTTAACCAAATTGCAAGTGCTGTCCTTAGAGATTTAACCTGCTTGATATTTGAAGCTCATTTTGAACTGGTTTAAGACTCAGCTCTCCCTGGAGGTGGAGAACCAGGGGACCATCATGAACTGTCTAACCCAGGACAGGCTCACTCTCTCTGGGTTAAAGGTCCAGGATGCGGTCGCTGTGGATGACGGTGTTGAGCCGACGTGCGACGGTGAGCGCGGTGCGTTCTTTAAACTTTTCTCTCATGGTCTGCTGGATCAGCTCGACCTACAGAACAAACATCAGACTTTATTTGGCTGAAGCAGAACCAAGTTGAGCTTCAATGAATACATCTCGCATTTTTGACATTTATATGTTTTGTAACTAAACTGTACCACTTTAAAGGAGCAAAGGATCATGGTCCATGTAGTTCCCTTTGTTTTAGCTGTTGCATGAGGGGAGCTGTCATAATAAATTGTAAGATGACATCACTTCCTGTCACATCAGTCTCACATTTTTATTAAATCAGTTCCAGTGGTTTCAGATCAGCTCCAGGTTCTTACATTTAAAATAAATCCGACCTTAACGCCAGTAAATGACACAAATGAAACCTTCTGCTTCCTAATAAGACTTTAAATTAAAACAAAGGTCTTTTGACAACTGCTCAATGTCAGTCGTGCGTGTGTGTCTGTCTGTGTCTCCGTGTGTGTGTGTCTCGGTCTCTGTCTCGTGCTGGTACCTCAGGTCCTTGTCGGCCGTGGCCTCGTCCATGACCAGGATGCAGTTCTTCCTGAGAACAGCTGGAGCCAAACGCACGAGCCGCCTCTGCCCCACGAAGAGCCAGACTCAGCCAGGACGGTCTCCAGACGACCAGGAAGCTCCTCCACCACGGTCTGCACCACCACGATCTGCACCACCACAGTCTGCACCACCACGGTCTGCACCACCACAGCACATGAGACACACAGGAGAAGACGAGAAGACAAGGGAGGAGAAGAAGAGGAGACACAGGAGAATGCACAAAGAAACGTGAACACACAGAGAGACAGGAGGACACACACAGAGAGACGGGAGGACACACACACAGACGAGAGGACACACACACAGACGGGAGGACGCACACACACAGACGGGAGGACACACACACACAGACGGGAGGACACACACACACAGACGGGAGGACACACACACACAGACGGGAGGACACACACACACAGACGGGAGGACACACACACACAGACGGGAGGACACACACACAGACGGGAGGACACACACACACAGACGGGAGGACACACACACACAGACGGGAGGACACACACACACAGACGGGAGGACACACACACACAGACGGGAGGACACACACACACAGACGGGAGGACACACACACACAGACGGGAGGACACACACACACAGACGGGAGGACACACACACACAGACGGGAGGACACACACACACAGACGGGAGGACACACACAGACGGGAGGACACACACAGACGGGAGGACACACACACACAGACGGGAGGACACACACACAGGGGCTGTGCTGTTGTCCAATCATATTTAATCACTCAGTTCAAATGCTGAGGTTTGTTGATTTCTTTGGTCGAGTCTCTAATAAAAATGATCAGGTTCAACATTTGTGTTTTTACTTTATGTTTCATGGAAAAGTTCAGTGGAATTAAGGGGAAAACTGGCTCATCCTGATCTGGATAAAGATTGTTGTATTTGGTCGAGTAGAAACAACGGAAACATTTTCCATCTGGTTTTTTTTTTACATTTTTGTTTTCTCAAATTCTGAACGTGTTAAACAAACTCAGACTTTTCAGCAGGTCTCAAACTATAAAACAAATACTTTTGCTTTTCAGTACAGATACTGCTCTTAAAAGTGAAGTAAAAAGTACACACTATTATTTGCTTATGTATAAATTTGAGGTATCTGTGGATACTTAAGTGCAGTACTTTGTGTAAATAATGGTCTGGTACATTCCACCTCTGATGGTAACAGTTTACTTTGTGTACTGACTTCAGCCTCGTGTACTTTGAGGGGCAGACTGTAGTACTTCTGCCTCTAAACTGTAGACGGTGTCAGTTCAAATGGTCGACTGAGCTTTACACCGTCTTTTTCCACATTTAAAACTATTCTGAAAACTGAGCTATTTCACCACCAGGAACAACATCCTCCAGTCCTGTGTGCGTCAGAGGTTATAATGAAGTTCAAAGTGTCAAAAACCACTTCATAGATGATAAACACGTATCAGACTGACCTCCTCCAGTCTGTTCATCTGCTGGTTAAAGGTCCAGGTTCTTCCTCATGGTCCCAGTGAACAGAACCGGGTCCTGTGATCACAAATACAGATTTAAACTTGAGCAGGTTTCCCACACTTCACTTTTGCAATTATATCATCATGGAATCTATAAAAACATGACCTGCTGTTTTTCTATTAAAGATAAAGTAACTGCTCCAAGTCTTACACGTTCTTCTGTTCACGTGTTCTATTTACTCGTTTACTTTATATCTCACCAAAAATATTAAAGTGTTAAAGCTGAAATTAGACGAGAACAGATACAACCCCAAAAATATTCATCAAATTATTTGTTTTTTGTGTTAACCGTGCTTTTTTCTTATGATACTGTGCCTATGGTTGCACTTCTCAAACTCTAAAGAATATGGGGGTTTGGGTGTCGTCCAAGACATTTTGCACAAATGGAGTGTAATTTTCTACATTTTAGTGAGTTTTAATAATCCTAAATTATGTTATTTTTACTGTGATGTCACTATCAAGTGTCTGTCAAAGGGGGAGCCATTTTCTAGGACAAAATACATTTCCAGGACATTTGGCCCTTTTTAGTAATATTCCATGTGTTTTCCATGTCTGGACAATGGGCCAGTTGTTTTGATCCTGAGTTTTACCTGAGGAATGATGGACGTCTTCTGTTGCAGGTGGTGCAGCTCTGACGTCAGGACTCCGTCGATGTAAATCTTTCCCTTTGGCTCTGAAAGACGAAACAGCGCAGACACCAGAGCGCTCTTCCCAGCCCCGGTCCTCCCCACGATCCCGAATGTGTTACAGCGCCCCCTAGAGGCCACTGTGGAACGTCTCGACCTCTTCAGGAAACACCTTCTCCCGAGGTGGAAACGCGGCTTTGAGTTTGTGTAGAACCACGGGACCTTCACGCTGTAGGAGAAACTGACGCCATCAAAGGTCACCAGGCCTTTGCTCGGCCAATCGGGAGGAGGCGTCTTGTTTCCCATGGTGCTTCACTCTCCAGCTCAGTGTACTCCACCACCCTCTCCACCGAGGTCATCTACAAATAAGAGATTATGGTACATTATTAAGAAATGGTCAGACAATGAGACATTTTAAACGCTACAATATGAACTTTTTGGAGATGGCGCCGGTGTTTCCATAGAAATAGAAAATTAAAACAATACTTCGGATCATTTTCCTGAGACAGATGAATTTTATGCCAAACTGTGGAATGTTATAGACAAAGGAAAAGCGTTTTATGGAAATAAGAGTCAGGTTTGTGGAGATGCAAGCCCACTCACTGTAAGGACACATGATTGTGTACATTTTTGAGAGTATTAAAGACAAACACACAAAAAGCCTGTGTTTTTCATTTTGGTTTACTCATTTTTAGCTGAAAACTTACACACTGTAGCTTTAAATATTTAGGTCCAGATTAATTCCTGATTAAACATGTATTTTGTTTCTCCACTGTTGATACCACAGACTGAGACGTCGCAGCGTTCAGCTCCAGTCAAACGTCTTTTATTACAGAAAACAGCAAAATAAAACCCCCAGGATCATGTAGAGGCTTTAAGAACATTTAAGACCAAAATGAGTCTGAAGCAGCAGAGACAGAGAGAGGACACGGTTTAAAAACACAACTCAAAATAACAAAAAAAAGGAAAATAAACAAAAAAAAATCAAAATAACAAAAAAATAAATAAATAAAAATAACAAACAAAATAAAATAAAAATAGAAAGTGAATTGGAGCAGGAAGTGCGCACATGATCACTTCCTGTTTAGAGCGCAGCAGCTAGCCGGTTAATAAACTTGCTTTGTCGTCCTGCCTCCACTGGTAGGACGACAGCGCCAAAACCTCGTTTAAATCAGCTGACCAATCACATCAGAGCAACATCATGTGACCACTGTGAGGCGCTAGTGAGCAGCCCAAACTGTCAGGTATGAAACCAATCCACATGACACAAAGAAACGACGGCCGTGTCCCAATTCGCCCACCTGGCCTTAGAATCACCATTGGAAGGGCGATTCGAAGGGCAGTTACGTAATTTCCGGCGCGACAAGGGCTGTCCCATTTCAACACACCCTACTGAATGCGCCCGATAAACCTGCCCTTCCCTTTGCACCGTTTCCATGGAGATCGGACGTAACCGAAGCGTGCATCCGTGCACACTTCACGCACTTCTATATCCCATCATGCACCGCGGCTGCGCAAAAAAGAGAAGAAAATGGAGCCCACTGTGCAATGTTCGTACTGGTTTACCTCATCTACAACAGAGCAACATGAAACTGTTAAATCTGAATAAAGATCTGTACAGTGTGTTTGATGATTAAAAAGGAGGAGAGTTACATGGAATAAAGGAATGTGCAGTTATTGCTACACAATAAGAGACTATTATCTAGAGGAAGTCTTAATATAATTTCAGTAATCTTGTAATGCTGGCTTTGTATCTACCATTTCTTTACCATTGTTGGTATTTGTTGTCCATTACCATTGTTGGTATTTGTTGTCCATTACCATTGTTGGTATTTGTTGTCCATTACCATTGTTGTATTTTGCTGTCCATTACTATTGTCGTTTTATTGTCCATTACTATTGCTGTATTGCTGTTCATTACCATTGTTGGTATTTACTGTCCGTTACCATTGTTGGTATTAATAACTTTCCTTACCATTGTTGGCACCTTATCCAATATGATGTAACACTTAAGTTGCATGAGACTAACTCATAGTCCCCAATGTAATCATGTAATACAATCATGAAAAGGAAGTAAAGTATGCTAAAGTTAAGAAATAATAGCAGAGGGGGTGGGATTAAATAAGTTTTCTTCTTCCCACTCCTTTTTGGGCAATCGGAGATACTCTTTTGTGTGTGTTTTGCTTGTCTGTTTTTATTTTTCCTTGTCTCTTGTATCATTGTGTTGATTGACATCGATTGTGGCTGCCTAGGCTATGCAAGAGAAAAGATGTCTATTTGCCCAAGACAAATAATAAAAAAAAAAAATAAAATAAAAAATAAGAGACATTATTATCATGAGAAATTATTACTGCAATAAGAAAAATGTAAGAATGTTCGTTTGTATTGTGTCAAAGACCAAGAGAAACGTAAAGTCAGAAGAGTTTAATGATCCACACAGGTAATGTGAACAATGAAGCAACGGACTGAGGAAAGGACAGAACAGACAGAACAGACAGAACAGAGTCCTGAGACGTGCACTAAATCTTCATGAGTTCCGTACATTCCATAGGTCTGCGCCCCCTGGTGGACACGTGTCATTTACCTTTGTGTTATTAAATCAAGACACTAGCCTGATGTAGCTGCACTGCTAGAAAATACCTTATAATAATAAGATGAAAAGAACTGGCACGACATAGAAGGGAAACAGCGCCCTCTACTGTTATTAAAGTGGTGCAGCCACTGGACAAAATACAGAACCATTAAACTGAAATATCCCACTATATGTACAACTAATCAGTGTCTCTGGTTTATAGACTATGAATGTAGAAATTATATTGTTTCCTCTGTCTCTGTTATTACGTTTTCACAAGGTTTATTTTGTTTAACTTATGAAGTAGCTACAATTGAGTAAAAAAAATCACCTCAAACGTTATGTAACCCACGTGACCTAGATTGCCCCCACCCATTAAAGCACCGGTGAGCGTTTAAGTACCTGCGCGCCCCTGTCACTTCCTGCTCTGGTGCTCTTGCTGTGTGCTCACTGTGGCTCGTGCTGGTCGTGCTCATCATTTGTCCTTCAAAATCCGAATCAACTTCTTGCATTCTACACATTCAACCATCCGCTCAGCGGTGAGTCTTGCTCTTGTTTTAACCGCTGTTCAATTGAGAAAAAAACCCAACTCTAGTACTACGCTAAGCTGTGACGAACCCCCATAGAGGTACGGCTAAACACGCAAATGCTAGCGCGTATGACGAGTGCAACCTGATTTGCGTCAGTATTGATTAAATACAAACTAAATCAAGTTTATACTTATGCCAAATTAAAGGCCAAACCTTTAACGTCAAAGGACACTTTTAGTTTTCTGAGTCACCCCCGTTTTGATGTTTATTTTGTTGTTGTTTTCTTTATTATTGTATACCTGTTTAATATAAATGTTGATTATTATAAGTATTATTGAATTTCTGACTATATATAGAAAAAAATATTAATACAATCATTCATATAATCAACTTTATTTTGTCTGTGTTCTTTCACTTACTTACTGGCTCCCTACCGAATCTAGTCTGAGACATCTTGCAGTCAGTCCGCCTAGCCTACAACGCGTTAGTTATATTTGTCTATTGATATTCAATCTAAACAGAAAGAAACGGCTGTGACGACGACATCTTGACTTTTCTTCTATTAAATAATAAATCATTAAAAATAACGTACGTAATGTACGTATCGTACGCTCAAAGACAGCGGTGGAAGTGCGGTCCGTGGTGTGGGCCTGTCCCACTTCAGCAAGATGGCGGCTACACTGAGGAGGGCAGATTCTCAACCGGAACCTTCAAACTACACTTTGAAGAGTACTTTGAAGGGACCCTTCAAAGGGTGCATTTGGCGAATTGGGACACGGCTGACCTCTCAGTCAAGCAGCACCTGTTACTTTTCAGCTCCTTTATAGACAGGCACTGGCACATAAAGCCCACAGAGCCACCTAGAGTTTGGGAGGGAAACTACATTTTGTCTCCTGCACAAACTAAACCTTGGTCTGAAAAAAGAAATTAAAATAAGTATTTTTTTTTTATCTACTATTATTAGGCTATTTCAAATCGATATTAACAATTAACAAAATGAAAAATAAGTTACAGTTTATCACAAAAAATTACATAAAAATGGTCCAAACAAACACTGTCTCTCAGGATCAAACATTACTTAATTATTCATTATTCAAGTGGTGGCAGTCACAAAAATGGCACAGAGCCCGTCGAGTCGAACAGCAAACCAACGAGACGTGATGAGGAACAAGAACCAGGACGCTGCTCAGAGGATTAACATCACTCTAATGTGTCAGGTTTGAATGTGGACGTCCAAACAGCGACGGTTAAATACCTGAGTGTAAGTCCTGATGAGCGTCGGAAATGGTCTGGAACTTCTCCGTGGCACCAAAAGCTCGGATTGTGCAGAGCCCGTGAAGAGGAGAGGTGTGAGAAGACGGGGCTACGAGCTGAGACAGATTAAAAGGAACGAGATTTAATCAGAGTCTAATGGAGGTAGATTCACTCACTAGTCACATGTTTAGGTAAATACACAGATCTCACTTGTAGCTTCGAGCCGCTTGATGTTTCTGGACGTTCACAGGAAGTAACGCCGGACGTAGACGAAGACCAGGAACAGAACGGCCACCGGGACGAGGATCAGGGGTATGACCGACGCCGCCACGGAAACGACCCCGAGAATCATGAGAAACAACTGCAACAGACACAGAGTCAGTTTTCATACTAAGTTAGACCCATGTCATAGATTATGCATTTTTGTATGAACGGGGCAATTTGGATCAACTTAGTGTCAGCGACATGTCTCCTCCTGCCTCTGTCTGCGCAGGCGAACCCCGGTCTGTCTGCGCAGGCGAACCCCGGTCTGTCTGCGCAGGCGAACCCCGGTCTGTCTGCGCAGGCGAACCCCGGTCTGTCTGCGCAGGCGAACCCCGGTCTGTCTGCGCAGGCGAACCCCGGTCTGTCTGCGCAGGCGAACCCCGGTCTGTCTGCGCAGGCGAACCCCGGTCTGTCTGCGCAGGCGAACCCCGGTCTGTCTGCGCAGGCGAACCCCGGTCTGTCTGCGCAGGCGAACCCCGGTCTGTCTGCGCAGGCGAACCCCGGTCTGTCTGCGCAGGCGAACCCCGGTCTGTCTGCGCAGGCGAACCCCGGCCTGTCCCTGTTGTTCAGTCCTCATGTTGTAACGAGCCACAGGTGAAAAGTCATACTGTGTCAGGGAAATGCTTATTCATGGATTTCAAGCTGTGGAAACTGTCCTGTGGTCATAGCAACTAAACAAATCAAAGTATGTTTTGAATGAGAAAAATGAGGAAAGGTCGTCACAAACTCCTTCAAATCAGGAGGACGTGTTTGTGCCCACTCTGCTTCAGCCAGAGGAGAGAGCAGCGTCCAAAACGTACGACTTTCTCTTTCTCTAAATCGTCTTTCTCTATTGTCGCTAAGAGTCAGTGGAAGAGTCAGATGAGTTTAGAACATGCACAAGTTTTCAAAAGTTTGCACATGTGACAAAGAAATGGCTCAAATCAAAGCAACAAAGCAACCCATCAGTGAATGTGTGTGACAGAGGATTTGTGTGTCTGAAACTAAGTGTGTGTGAATAATTTGGTGTGAGTGTATGAATGTTTTTATAAATGTCACATGTGAGGGTGAGGTGTGTACCGTGTGTGTGTTCGATGTGTGTGTTCGATGTGTGTACCGTGTGTTTACAGTTTCATCTACATCAAACTTATTCTTACTAAACATCAGTCTGTCCAGGGACGACAGGTGCACATTTGTACTTCAGCCTTAACCTGAAAACATCTTTACTGTTTTTATAAGGTCAATGTGACGTCCTGTGGGTCAGTGTGTGGTGTGTGTGGGTCAGTGTGGTGTGTGTGGGTCAGTGTGGTGTGTGTGGGTCAGTGTGGTGTGTGTGGGTCAGTGTGTGGTGTGTGTGGGTCAGTGTGTGGTGTGTGTGGGTCAGTGTGGTGTGTGTGGGTCAGTGTGTGGTGTGTGTGGGTCAGTGTGTGGTGTGTGTGGGTCAGTGTGTGGTGTGTGTGGGTCAGTGTGTGGTGTGTGTGGGTCAGTGTGGTGTGTGTGGGTCAGTGTGGTGTGTGTGGGTCAGTGTGGTGTGTGTGGGTCAGTGTGTGGTGTGTGTGGGTCAGTGTGTGGTGTGTGTGGGTCAGTGTGTGGTGTGTGTGGGTCAGTGTGTGGTGTGTGTGGGTCAGTGTGTGGTGTGTGTGGGTCAGTGTGGTGTGTGTGGGTCAGTGTGTGGTGTGTGTGGGTCAGTGTGGTGTGTGTGGGTCAGTGTGTGGTGTGTGTGGGTCAGTGTGTGGTGTGTGTGGTGTGTGTGTTATGTTTCCTCGTCACACACAGACCTGGAGTTGTGTTTTGTTTCATTCACACATGTTTAACACACAAACCTGCAGATTTAGGCTGAGTTCTTCTCTCAAACTGAAAACACTCAGTTCCACCTTGTGATGTCATCATGTGGTGATACAGGAAGTGCTCCACTGTGTTTTTAAACTCCACACACCTTCATTTCTAGAATCATTTGGATCATTTCAGCTCCTGGAGTTGCCACTTATCTCTACTTCACTAAAGGTAAAAGGAGCTGTTCACTTGAAAACCACCACTTGATGACATCACAAGGTGGAGCAGAGCGTTTTGAGCTTTGGAGATGTGACAGACTAATAATAAAGTGTGACTCAAACATGTGCGAATGAAACAAAACACAACTCCAGGTCTGTTTTTGACGCAGTAATGACATTATAACACGACTTAAAGCTACAGGAGTCAGTTTTGTGTGATACAGGAGCTTTAAAACACTTAAGCGACAGAGCAGGTGTTTGTTTGAGTTTAGTTTCATCTGTTCAGGCTCAGTAAACACAAAACAGTAGAGAGTGTAGTAACAGTTATATATCAAACCTCTTTAAGGACGACGATCTGATCAGCTGCCTTCAGATAGTGGAGCTGGTGAGTGACCAGGATCTGAAGCTTCTTCTTCAGGAGGCCACAGATGCACCTGGGACATTATAAGAGAAGTAACAGGTTAAGGACGTATTTGTACAGCACAGTTCATGCACAAGGTCATTCAAAGAGCTTTACAGAATAAGACAGACATTAAAATCACAACACAACAAATCAAAACATAAATAATCATCATAAAAGGAACATTCAAAGAGAAGAGGCAGAATAAAAACCCTTTCAGTCACAGCAGATAAACAGAACCGTTTGAGTCTGGATTTAAACATCGTCAAAGTCGAGGTCTGAGTCACATCTTCAGGAAGAATGTTCAGGTTTAAACTGAACAAAACTCAAACACTGATTCAACAGGTTTAGTCCTGGTTTAGTCCCCGTTTAGTCCATGTTCAGTCCTGGTTCAGTCCCACTTTAGTCCTGGTTCAGTCCTGGTTTAGTCCTGGTTTAGTTCTGGTTTAGTCCTGGTTTAGTCCTGGTTTAGTTCTGGTTTAGTTCTGGTTTAGTCCTGGTTTAGTCCTGGTTTAGTTCTGGTTTAGTTCTGGTTTAGTCCTGGTTCAGTCCTGGTTTAGTCCTGGTTTAGTTCTGGTTCAGTCCTGGTTTAGTCCTGGTTTAGTCCTGGTTTAGTTCTGGTTTAGTTCTGGTTTAGTCCTGGTTCAGTCCTGGTTTAGTTCTGGTTCAGTCCTGGTTTAGTCCTGGTTTAGTTCTGGTTTAGTTCTGGTTTAGTCCTGGTTCAGTCCTGGTTTAGTTCTGGTTTAGTCCTGGTTTAGTTCTGGTTTAGTCCTGGTGTAGCAGGTCTTGGGCTGGTAAAACCATCGCTAGTTTAAAATATTCTTTGTCGGGGAGAGTTGGTTACTGAAATAAACAAAGTGAGACACATTCATTTCGTGTTGTCTTGTCTCGCTGCTTCTGCCACTAACTTTATTTTTACATAAGCACATTGTAATTTCAAATTACATTTACATGTGTAAATACATTGCTTAAATGTTTAGTGTTAATTTCCTTAGTTTCCAATTCACAATTATGTCATAACAAAACTTAAATCAGCAGAATGTCATGACATCACCTTTATATTTTAGTATCTTTTTTATATTAAACCCTTGACAACTGCACCTACAATAATATACAACGTGTAACTGTAATTAACATTATCTTATAAACAATCAAAATGTGAGAGGACAATTTTACATGAAGCACGTGAAGCCAACGGAGAAATATCAAGGTCTAGGCTAAGCGCTAGCGCGGGGTTAGCATAAAGAGCTAATCACATCTAAATAAAATACATCAAATAGTAAACGTCCAGCTTAGATTAGCAAATCTTACAACAAAAGTTATATCATTAGGACTTCATATGAGTCAATGTTCGTGCTTGGTGAAACTGTACCGACCTGAAATAAACAAAGTGAGACACATTAATGTCGTGTTGTCTTGACTCGCTGCTTCTGCCGCTAACAGGAAGTAGAAGCCCGAGCTCTCACAAACCGCTGTGCTGCCATCAAGTGGTGGAAATCAGAATTACAACTGTCCATTTCTCAAAATAAAACCACCATTAATACTCATTTACACAATTACATTAAATAAAAACTATGTGGCCACACACTGTGAGCGTCACACTGGTTTAGACCTGGATTAGAAAAAAAGAGAGAAAGAAATAAAAAAGAAATAAAGAAAGAAAGACGGAAAGAAAGAAAAAGATAGAAAGAGAAAGAAAGAAACAAAAAGAACGAAAGAGAAAAAGAAAGAACAAGAGAAAGACTTACTTTCTTTCTCTCTTTTTTTCTTCCCCTCTTTCTTAGAAAGAGTGGAGAAAGTCACATTTGCTGAACACGTCCACTTTGCATTTTCCTTTATATAACAACAACAAAGTTTATTTATAAAATGCTTTTCATACAGAAAATGTAACACAAAGTGCTTTACAGTGGATTAAAAACAGTCCCAACCACCAAACCCACCCAACCACCCCACAGCCAAACAACCCAACCCCAACATATCAATAAACACAACCAGACAACCCTCCGCCCCAACGCACACTAAACGCACACTCCCACCCCCCGCCCCAACGCACCCCCCCGCCCCAACGCACACTCTCACCCCCTGCTCCAACACATGTTAAAATACCTTTGGTTTCATTTAAAATATGTTTAATGCAATAGGCTGGATAAAGATGAACCAGATGAGAGAGAGAGAACCACCAGAGGAACCATCTGCACCAGGAGCAGGGTCACCCACAGCCACAGGACACCAGGGCCCAGAGAAGAGATGAGGTCAAGACCAAACCTCCAGGGCCCACGAGCCGGGGCCCACCAGCCAGGGCCCACGAGCCGGGGCCCACCAGCCGGGGCCCACCAGCCAGGGCCAACCAGCCAGGGCCAACCACAGCTCCCGGTGCAGAGGGCTCCTCAGAGGAAACACTGGCAAATCTAAAATTATTAAAAGAAATAAAATAAGTTAAAACTAAACAAGTAAATAAAACATAAGTAAAACATGGATATCAACATAAACACAGTAGCCAGCCTAAATAAGACTAAATAAATAGAGAAGTAAACTAAAGTGATAACTACTAGTCAAAAGCTGTGCTAAAAAGATGGAACCTGAATGTTCTCTGCGGCCCTGAGGTCCTCCGGCAGGCTGTTCCATCGACGGGGGCCATAAAACTGGAAAGAGGCCTCTCCATGCATGTGTGTCCTGACTTTGGGGATGACTAGGAGCCTGCTGCCGGAGGAGCGCAGGGGCCGCGAGGGTTCATAGGATAAAAGCAGTTCTGTAAGATAAGAAGGCCCAAGACCATTAAGACATTTAAAAACCAGTAAAAGAACTTTAAAATCGATCCTGAAACACACAGGGAGCCAATGCAGGGATTCTAAAACCGGTGTAATGTGGCCCCGCCCCCTGGTCTTAGTCAGGACACGTGCTGCTGAATTTTGTAATAATTGTAGACCTGAAATCGCCTTTTTGGGAAGAGCAGAGAGCAGGGCATTACAGTAATCTATACGACTGGTGATAAAAGCATCAGCGTCTCTGTGTTGGCCCGAGAGAGAATGGGACGGACTCTGGATATGTTTTTCAAATGGTAAAAAACAATTTTTGTGATGTTTTTAATGTGTGGAATAAAAGTCAGCTCAGAGTCAAAAATAAGGCCCAGGTTTCTTACTTGTGATGATGGACTAAAAGACTGACTGTAATTTGGGTAAAAGTTTCTCTCTCTGGGCCTCAGGACCGATGATTAAAACCTCAGTTTTGTCCTGGTTAAGCTGGAGGAAGTTTTGTGCCATCCAGGATGTGATGTCTAAAATACAGTTAAAAAGAGCATCCACTGGGCTGGTGTCATCAGGAGACATGGAGATGTAAAGCTGTGTATCATCTGCACATCTGTGGAAGCTGATTCCACGTCTCCTGATGACATCACCAAGAGGCAATGTGGGTGAAGTGTCTTGCCTAAGGACACAACGACAGAACTTGGTCCGAGCGGGACTCGATCCTCTGACCTTCGGGTTGGGACAAACACTCTAACCACTGAGCCACTGTCGCCCCAAATAATAAACCCACATACAGTAGATCTACAGTCCCAGAGTGTCTTTGTGGACGGTGCAGCCCAGCAGAGCGTTGGCAGCGTCCACACACTCAGGCAGACCCAGAGCTAGAGAAAAACACACAAAACGACAATGATCAAAACTTTATACATGAAATACTTTATTATTAATTTACAGGAAGGCTGCACTATTTTGGAAATAAAATCTAATTGTGCTGTCGTTGCAGTTTGACTGGCTTTGTGCTTGGTTTTCTAACCAGGATTCAGTCCACACCAGTGACTGACCAACAGAACCTTCACATCTACTTGTTCACAGAGGAAGTGTCACAGTGATGAAGCACACACTCGATTAACGCTGTCACCACATCAACTTTTTAACTAAAATCACACAGATAATTTGAGTTAAATCATAAAGAAGAGAAAACCAACAAAACAGGTCAGAAAACACGTTTGCCAGTTGCTCAGCTGTTGTCTGACCCTGAGGAGGCAGCTGGTCAAGCAGGTGCACCCTCTGACCTCTGACCTCTGACCTGGAGCAGGTCTGCCCTCTGCTGTTTGTTTTAACCTGGCTTTCCCCCATCTATTCAACTTGATCAAATTATTATTATGTTGTTTAAATATATACATTTTTGAATATTTCACCATTTAAAAGATAGAGCATTTTATTTTACATTGCTAATTGCTATGGCGACGGAGCATATTTTTCATCAGTCTGAACCCCATGGATATTAAAAATATGCAAGTCCCATTCTGTCTCCTCCACCGTTAGTGAACATCAGACTGTTTAAGTGAGGACTTACCTTTTTGTGAGCGCAGCCACGCCACAGCTTTGATGACCAGCAGCTCCCACTCGTCCTGAGCATCAGCTCTCACACCGTGAAGCCACACCAGAGCCAAAACGGTGGCCCACACCTCTCTCTTTGCCTAAAAACCAACACAAAGCAAAGAAAGAAGTATATTTTTGTGCATAAGGCCACACTGGAACCAATGAGGATCTTTTTGCTCATCGTTCTACACAAATTCAAAGTGTTTTCAAACTGTTCAAAAAGGGCTTCAATTAGAAGTTCATCTGAGTGGGAAAGAGCGCCAACAAGCTGACCAATTATATTTATAATAACATTTTAGAATAGCTACACCTTAATTATCCATATTTAACCATAAACAAAGACGTAATTAACTAACAAATAGTTTATTAAGAATGATTCAGGCTTAGAAAGTACTTAATTAAGTTTGAGTCAGGATATTAATTAAGTAGTTTGTTCACTGTGATCATTGTGTCCATGCTTCATTTAGACTATAAAAAGTGTAGTTATGATGAAGTGTTACCTATATTTTTAAGTAAAATATTTATTAATTATGGTATACAAATAATCACAAGTTTCATTAATAATTATTCTATGATTTTCCTGTTTCCAACACCAAAACCTGCCTGCATCACTGCATTTCTGTTATTTTACATGTCGCAGTGTGTGACCTGGTTTATGAAATCAAACTTTCTGAGTGATAAAGTAAAGTTGAGTTAACACAAAGAGCCAGATTAACAAAACACACTCACTGAGCGATCTTAGATCAAGGAAAATGACTTAATGTTGCTTCTAAAATCATCTCGATTAGGATTTGTATAATCACGTTTATGGATTAGCCTAATAATCCTGACGTCTCCACTCACCGCCCCAGGCAGTCTGCTCTCCAGGTCCTGGCTGGTCTTGCTCAGGGCTTGGGCCAGAGCTGGGTCTAACTCCCAGCAGCCGGACGCCTTCTGCAGAGACACCACCTGCAGCAGAGGATCCCGGTGCACTTTGGGCTCAGGAGGCAGGACGGCCTTAAACCTTTCCATGTCCATGTCGAACAAGTCTGAAACTGGACTAAAACTAGAACCAAGTTGATAGAAGCCACAATTATACTTATTATTTCAATCTTACTGTGACTTAAACTCTGTGGCCCCATCGAGTCGAGATCGACAGCCATGTCTAAAATAATGAAATAAAGACATTAGTATAATAAAGAATAAAAAATAAATAAATAAATATGCAAAGTATTTTATAAAATAAGTTTCTATATACTTTCTATATTGGGAGTTTAACTTATTACACACACGTGTGTTTAACTTATTACACATGTGTTTAACTTATTACACACACGTGTGTTTAACTTATTACACACACGCGTTTAACTTATTACACACACGTGTTTAACTTATTACACACACGTGTGTTTAACTTATTACACACACGTGTGTTTAACTTATTACACACACGCGTTTAACTTATTACACACACGCGTTTAACTTACCAGACATTGCAGGTGCACACCTCGCTGTCAGAGACAAAAACAAGATTAAATACAGGTCAACAAAAAAAAAAAAAATTCAAATGTAGAGATTGTGGTCACTGCTGCATTTTACTGGTCATTTCAGACACGTGTGTTTAACTTACTACACACGCGTGTTTAACTTACTACACACGCGTGTTTAACTTACTACACACGCGTGTTTAACTTACTACACACGCGTGTTTAACTTACTACACACGCGTGTTTAACTTACTACACACGCGTGTTTAACTTACTACACACGCGTGTTTAACTTACCAGACTTTAGAGGTGCCTTTATTGCGCACTTCGCTGTCGGAGACAAAAACAAGATTAAATACAGGTCAACAAAAATAAAATACATTCAAATGTAGAGATTGTGGTCACTGTTGCATTTTACTGGTCATTTCACACACGTGTTTAACCTATTACACACATGTGTTTAACTTATTACACACACATGTTTAACTTATTACACACACGTGTTTAACTTATTACACACATGTGTTTAACTTATTACACACACATGTTTAACTTATTTCACACACGTGTTTAACTTATTACACACACATGTTTAACTTATTACACACACATGTTTAACTTATTTCACACACGTGTTTAACTTATTACACACACGTGTTTAACTTATTACACACACGTGTTTAACTTACTACACACACGTGTTTAACTTATTACACACACATGTTTAACTTATTTCACACACGTGTTTAACTTATTACACACACGTGTTTAACTTATTACACACACGTGTTTAACTTATTACACACACGTGTTTAACTTACTACACACATGTGTTTAACTTACCAGACATTAGAGGTGCATTTATTGCGCACGTCTCTGTCGGAGACAAAAACAAGATTAAATACAGGTCAACAAAAATAAAATACATTCAAATGTAGAGATTGTGGTCACTGTTGCATTTTACTGGTCATTTCAGACACGTGTGTTTAACTTATTACACACACGTGTTTAACTTATTACACACATGTGTTTAACTTATTACACACACGTGTTTAACTTATTGCACACACGTGTTTAACTTATTACACACGTGTGTTTAACTTATTGCACACACGTGTTTAACTTATTACACACGTGTTTAACTTATTACACACACGTGTTTAACTTATTACACACACGTGTTTAACTTATTACACACACGTGTTTAACTTATTACACACACGTGTTTAACTTATTACACACACGTGTGTTTAACTTATTACACACACGTGTGTTTAACTTATTACACACGTGTGTTTAACTTATTACACACGTGTGTTTAACTTATTACACACGTGTGTTTAACTTATTACACACACGTGTGTTTAACTTATTACACACGTGTTTTTAACTTATTACACATGTGTGTTTAACTTACTACACACGTGTTTAACTTATTACACACACGTGTTTAACTTATTGCACACACGTGTTTAACTTATTACACACGTGTGTTTAACTTATTACACACGTGTTTAACTTATTACACACACGTGTTTAACTTATTACACACACGTGTGTTTAACTTATTACACACACGTGTGTTTAACTTATTACACACACGTGTGTTTAACTTATTACACACACGTGTGTTTAACTTATTACACATGTGTGTTTAACTTATTACACATGTGTGTTTAACTTATTACACACGTGTGTTTAACTTATTACACATGTGTGTTTAACTTACTACACACGTGTTTAACTTATTACACACACGTGTTTAACTTATTACACACACGTGTTTAACTTATTACACACAAGTGTTTAACTTATTACACACACGTGTTTAACTTATTACACACGTGTTTAACTTATTACACACATGTGTTTAACTTATTACACACACGTGTTTAACTTATTACACACACGCGTGTTTAACTTATTACACACACGCGTGTTTAACTTATTGCACATACGTGTTTAACTTACTTTTAAGGCTTCGAGGTGCCATCATTCTGCACATCACTGTCGGAGACAAAAACAAGATTAAATACAGGTCAACAAAAATAAAATGCTTTCAAATGTAGAGATTGTGGTCACTGCTGCATTTTACTGGTCATTTCACACACGTGTTTAACTTATTACACACACGTGTTTAACTTATTACACACACGTGTTTAACTTATTACACACACGTGTTTAACTTATTACACACACGTGTTTAACTTATTACATACACGTGTTTACCTTATTACACACACATGTTTAACTTATTACACACACGTGTTTAACTTACTACACACACGTGTTTAACTTACTACACACACGTGTTTAACTTACTACACACACGTGTTTAACTTACCAGACTTTAGAGGTGCCTTTATTGCGCACTTCGCTGTCGGAGACAAAAACAAGATTAAATACAGGTCAACAAAAATAAAATACATTCAAATGTAGAGATTGTGGTCACTGTTGCAATTTACTGGTCAATTCAATTAAATTCATTTATTTTTGTAACGCCCAAAATCTCAACAACAGTTGTCTGGAAGGGCGTTCATGTTTTGGTTGATGGGGGAAACCGGAGTACCCGGAGGAAACCCATCCAGACACGAGGAGAAACATGAAAAACTCCACACAGAAAGGCCTGGGCGACCCGGGGATCAACCAAACACACAAAAACACACAACACACAAAAACAAACAACACACAAAAACACAACAACACACAAAAACAAAACAACACACAAAAACACACAACACACAAAAACAAAACAACACACAAAAACACAACACCACACAAAAACAAACAACACACAAAAACAAAACAACACACAAAAACAAACAGGAAAAATCAAACAACAGGAAATCAGACAAAACAAGGGGCATCTGACAGAGATACACTCCACAGGGGGAGTGGGACAGGGGACAACATGTGAATAGCATTGCTGATGAGAAAATAGGACAAAGCAGAGGATAGTGCTCAGGTTGCCATACTTCCCCCAGCTAGTTACTCCTACTGCAGCCTGTCTTATCCCGGGATTTAATGGTCACTGTGTCATTTTACTGGTCATTTCACTGGTCACTGTGTCATTTTACTGGTCTTTTCACTGGTCACTGTGTCATTTTACTGGTCATTTCACTGGTCACTGTGTCATTTTACTGGTCATTTCACTGGTCACTGTGTCATTTTACTGGTCTTTTTTAAATGCAAAGCAGAGACGACTTGAGTCCGTGTGCATTTTTACAGTTGTGAGTAAATGTTGTGCGATAAATGTCATGATGCTCATGTTCATGTGTTGTGTTTTTTTTAGAAAAGTGCTTTAGTTTTGGGACTTACTCGGCGTTGGGACGTTTCTTCTCAGCAGAGGGCCTTGAACGGCTTCTCCGCTGGTTTTGTTCACAGCGATGAACGCGGTCATGGAGCTGCTGACTCCTGATTGGACGCTCAGATCAATGATTTTCTTCTTCACGGCGTCGTGTTCCTGCCCTGTAGTGGCCTCTTGCTCCAGAGATCGAATGAGCGAGCGCGCCGCCAGCCTGTGCACGGTGAGTCTGCGCACAAACAGGAGATCGCTGCATTAAACACACTGAGGTTAAGGGCAGACTTACCGCAGCGGCTCTGACCGGTGCTTCGTGCCGATGCGGCGGCCTGTCCGGAGCAGCTGGGCCCCTCCAGATCAGGTCTGCCTGGCTGGAGGATTTTGCCCTTTTTGGGTTGAGTTGTTTAACATTTATTGAGTTGTTTATGTAATTAATATAAGTCCAGTTTTCCAAATTAAAAAAGTATTTCTCCAATTCTAAACTGAGGTACAATTATTTCATGAACACAAACAAGTAGCGTTTGGATGAAATTAAACACGTTTTTGTACTACACAATGTGCAGAGTGGATTTAGAACCTCAAATAATGTTTAAAGAGGTTTTTTTTCTTTTTTTCAGGATCTATTCAAACACTCCTTAAGGTGACCCACCCATGCTCCGCCCACAAGCCTACGTCACCCATGCTCCGCCCGCAAGCCTACGTCACCCATGCTCCGCCCACAAGCCTACGTCACACATGCTCCGCCCACATGCCTACGTCACACATGCTCCGCCCACAAGCCTACGTCACACATGCTCCGCCCACAAGCCTACGTCACACATGCTCCGCCCACAAGCCTACGTCACCCATGCTCCACATGATAATTCTCCATAAATATACACACAGTGTGCGTGTCCTCCTCTGGCTTGGACACACGGCGTGTCCTCCTCTGGCTTGGACACACGGCGTGTCCTCCTCTGGCTTGGACACACGGCGTGTCCTCCTCTGGCTTGGACACACGGCGTGTCCTCCTCTGGCTTGGACACACGGCGTGTCCTCCTCTGGCTTGGACACACGGCGTGTCCTCCTCTGGTTTGGACACACGGCGTGTCCTCCTCTGGTTTGGACACACGGCGTGTCCTCCTCTGGTTTGGACACACGGCGTGTCCTCCTCTGGTTTGGACACACGGCGTGTCCTCCTCTGGCTTGGACACACGGCGTGTCCTCCTCTGGTTTGGACACACGGCGTGTCCTCCTCTGGTTTGGACACACAGTGTGTCCTCAGACTCACCCCGTGTCCTCCGCTGGTTTGAGGCTGAAGTTCAGCTTGTTCTCGGTGGGACGTCCTGCCAGGCTGTACTTGATCGTCACACAGCCGTCTGCTTCCTCTTTGCTCTGAAACACACCGCAGCTTTTTGCCATTGCTCTAAATAGAAATGCGCTGCCCCCTACAGCCCACAGTGAGCACCTGTCCAGTGAGCTGGGCGTACAGCAGTGACCGCTGTCCCTGGAAAATGGACGTGAGAGGCGGGGACAGCACAGACGCAGACATCCCTCTGGGCAGGTCCCATTTTACGGCGATGTCGACGACCGCCGGCTGCATGGCGAAGCGCAAAGACTGGATCACCTGGAAAGAACACGGAGATCATACATGTATCTGATCTCTGCCCCGCTCCCCTCTGACCGCTGACCCCTGACCCCGACCACTGACCCTGACCCCTGACCCCGACCGCATCTGGGACACTTTGTTTCTGTTTCATTGTTGATTTTCTAACTTTCTGTTGATTAAATTAATTCTCGAGTTCAGCCCAAAGCTGCTGCTGTGATTTTGGGCTTTACAAAAATAAACTGAACTGATTGAATGAACTGAATTAATAATAATAATAATAATAATAATAACAATTCTGTATTAGTCTTCCACTTATGAGTGTGACTGTGATGTGTGTGATGGTGATGTGTGTGACTGTGATGTGTGTGACTGTGATGTGTGTGATTGTGATGTGTGTGACTGTGATGTGTGTGATTGTGATGTGTGTGACTGATGTGTGTGATGGTGATGTGTGTGACTGTGATGTGTGTGATTGTGATGTGTATGAGTGTGATTGTGATGTGTATGAGTGTGATGGTGATGTGTGTGATTGTCATGTGTGTGATGGTGATGTGTGTGACTGTGATGTGTGTGATTGTGATGTGTGTGACTGTGATGTGTGTGACGGTGATGTGTGTGACTGTGATGTGTGTGATTGTGATGTGTGTGACTGTGGTGTGTGTGATGGTGATGTGTGTGACTGTGATGTGTGTGATTGTGATGTGTATGAGTGTGATTGTGATGTGTGTGATTGTGGTGTGTGTGATTGTGATGTGTGTGATGGTGATGTGTGTGACTGTGATGTGTGTGATGGTGATGTGTGTAACTGTGATGTGTGTGATTGATGTGTGTGATTGTGATGTGTGTGATTGTGATGTGTGTGACTGTGGTGTGTGTGATGGTGATGTGTGTGACTGTGATGTGTGTGATTGATGTGTGTGACTGTGATGTGTGTGACTGTGATGTGTGTGATTGATGTGTGTGACTGTGATGTGTGTGATTGTGATGTGTGTGATGGTGATGTGTGTGACTGTGATGTGTGTGACTGTGATGTGTGTGATTGATGTGTGTGACTGTGATGTGTGTGATTGTGATGTGTGTGACTGTGGTGTGTGTGATGGTGATGTGTATGAGTGCGATTGTGATGTGTGTGTGATGGTGATGTGTGTAATTGTGATGTGTGTGATTGTGGTGTGTGTAATTGTGATGTGTGTGATTGTGATGTGTGTGATTGTGGTGTGTGTGATTGTGGTGTGTGTGACGGTGATGTGTGTGATTGTGATGTGTGTGATTGTGATGTGTGTGATTGTGATGTGTGTGATTGTGGTGTGTGTGATTGTGATGTGTGTGATGGTGATGTGTGTGATTGTGATGTGTGTGATGTGTGTGATTGTGATGTGTGTGATGATAATTGTGTTACTTTTGGTTGCATCCTGTCATTTCCGATGATGAACTGGGCGTGTCCTCGTCCTTCTTCAGCCAAACCTTTGATAAGAGCAGAACTGGCTCCTTCACCGATGCCAAAAGAAAAACACCTGAGACACAAAAAGGTTTGACTCGTGGAATAAACCGGACTCTGGTTCAGTTCTGTTTTACACACAGAGGTTTGACTCGTGGAATAAACCGGACTCTGGTTCAGTTCTGTTTTACACACAGAGGTTTGACTCGTGGAATAAACCGGACTCTGGTTCAGTTCTGTGTTTTACCTGTGAGAGGCGGCGTTAGACTTGACCAGCTTTAGGACGTCTTTGGTGTTTCCTACTTCTCCATCAGTGAAGACAAACAGCTGCAGAGCACAGAAACTTTTACATTTCATGCAGTAAATTTATCATAAATAAGTCGGGTACAGGCCCTTTAAACTTTGTATTATGTGGCCCAGAAATGTGTGTTCACACTTAAAACAGAAACTGGGACTAAACTCAGGACTGTTCCAAAACCGATAAATCACGACGTTAACGTTGGTCGATCTCGATGATCAGGCCAACGATCAATATGGGAAACAAAACATGATTTTAAAAAAATTTTTTTTTTACATATCACCCAATTCTAAATAAACCTGATATTAACCAAGACTAAACTGGGACCAGACCAGGACTAAACCAGGACTAAACCAGGACCAAACTGGGATAATCTGTACCTGTCTGGGCTGGTTGGGGATGCAGTCCTGGCTGTAAATGTGTTTTAGAGGAGACAGGATCTCTGTTCCTCCCAGGTTAGCCTCCATCATCTCCACCTTTTTCAAAGCCTCTTCCATCGTCTTTTGGTCGTACTCCACACTCTTCCTGCAAAAAAAGGCACAGCCAAAGCATGTTTAGGTGTGTGTGTCTCAGGGATTTGGGCAGATATTGTAACATTGTGATTTAAAGAAAAATAATTACTGAAAGATTTGTTCAAACGTGGATCCAAAACTGTAGATGTTAAAGTAGCAGCCCATGGGTAAACTCTTGAGCAGCAGCAGCAGAGTGTCCTGAGAACATAAAATAATGAGAGAAAAACTCAAACTAAAACAGTTCATTTGTACTCATTTATACAGAGTATGTATGTACTGTACTCATTTATAAAGTCTATCTATGCACTCCATACCCGTGCACTAGTGATCCGAGTCCCTGAGTCTCTGCTGTGGCCCATGGAACAGGCCATACTTCCAGATCGATCCAGTAGAAACACAAACTCTCCAGAGGAAGACACAGACGACATAATGTCTTTTGGAAAGTCCGGGTAAAGACTCAGCATCAGGGCTGGGTCTCCCATCAGAGAGCCTGAAAACAACAGGCAGCTGTTACACTTATGTCTGCCACACTCGTCACTCAGAGAGCCTGAAAACAACAGGCAGCTGTTACTCTTATGTCTGCCACACTCGTCACTCATAGAGCCTGAAAACAACAGGCAGCTGTTACTCTTATGTCTGCCACACTCGTCACTCATAGAGCCTGAAAACAACAGGCAGCTGTTACTCTTATGTCTGCCACACTTGTCACTCATAGAGCCTGAAAACAACAGGCAGCTGTTACTCTTATGTCTGCCACACTCGTCACTCATAGAGCCTGAAAACAACAGGCAGCTGTTACTCTTATGTCTGCCACACTCGTCACTCAAATTGCAAGGACTGAACGCACAAACTTAAAAACTGCTTTCCTCTTAAATTCATTATTAGAGCAGATGAGGCGTATTACAAAACAAAAGAACAAAGGAAAACAAACACTGAATTCAAAAGTAAAAGGCTTGTTCTAAAGAAGACAATAATTTAAACTAACTTACAAAAAAAAGTCTATAAAAATGTGAATAACTGAACGGACAGATTAGTGCCTACATGCCCATGCATACAGACGTGTAATAAATGTTATAAACTTTGTCTGTTTGAAAGATCAGCAGTGACCCATATGAAAGCTGTTCTATAATGTACACAATGTATGTTGGTGTGTGTGTGTATGTTTGTGTGTGTGTGTGTGTGTGTGTATGTTTGTGTGGGGGTGTGTGTGTAGGGGTGTGTGTGTGTGTTCACCAGGTTTGGCTGAGGTCTGTCCTTTCTCCACCACAGCTGAGGGTTGGTGACTTTCTTTGTAATAAATGAGCAGCTCCACGTCTCGGTCGAACTTGTTTCCTGCTGCAAGTTTCACCTACGAACAAAGTGAATGAGCCAGTTTGTAAAGAGACTTAGACTAACGCACTTCATAGTGTTCAGGTTTGTACTTCTAAAGAGACTTAGACTAACGCACTTCATAGTGTTCAGGTTTGTACTTCTAAAGAGACTTAGACTAACGCACTTCATAGTGTTCAGGTTTGTACTTCTAAAGAGACTTAGACTAACGCACTTCATAGTGTTCAGGTTTGTACTTCTAAAGAGACTTAGACTAACGCACTTCATAGTGTTCAGGTTTGTACTTCTAAAGAGATTTAGACTAACGCACTTCATAGTGTTCAGGTTTGTACTTCTAAAGAGACTTAAACTAAATGGTGTTGTAGAATATATATATATATATATATATATATATATATATATATATATATATATATATATATGTAGGATTGTGATTAATCAAATTATAATTGAGATTTCAGTTATTATTCCATTCAGTTCCAAACATGTTTCAAACATAATGACCTCCTGGTCATAATGTTCCGTGCTCTTGTTCTGTCACTCAAAACTGCTCCATTTCATTCATTATTATTTGGTTGCAAAAGAATGTCCAGTTGACAGATTTAAAAAAGTGCTGGACCCTCCTGAACGACTGCACATCTTTATTATTTTGTCTTTATAGTATTCTAGGGTTTTATTCAGATTTTTGTTGACTTTGTGCAGGGGGTGGATGACATCAGCGTCGTTTACCAATGCCTTCGTTTGATCTTGGCTGAGGTATTCCACTGGCTCCATGGGGCAGTTGGACTCCATTTTGGAGACCGGTCGCTGTGACTCGACTCGGGTCAAGAAAGTCAGATCATAGGGCACCAGAGAAGATGGAACTGATGTGATGTTGACACTGCTGCTTTCTGTTCCTGAAAAAACAAAAAACAAAAAAACACATAAACACAGGTTTTATTTCCACAATTACAACAACATGGTTAGTTGTGGTTGGCTGCTCTTGTGGCTGACTGGCTGACACACAGTTTTTAAACTTTTTTAAGTTTTAGGTCTAAATTTTTAACTTAACATTTTGACCAACTAAGAACCAGCTGGCTCTGAAATGCAACTGATTTTCTACACCAAACACCGAAAAGACCGAGCAGAGTCAGAAGGAGGAGCCAAAACGACAGAGCAGAGTCAGAGGGAGGAGCCAAAATGACCGAGCAGAGTCAGAGGGAGGAGCCAAAACGACAGAGCAGAGTCAGAGGGAGGAGCCAAAACGGCCGAGCAGAGTCAGAGGGGGGAGCCAAAATGACAGAGCAGAGTCAGAGGGAGGAGCCAAAACGACAGAGCAGAGTCAGAGGGAGGAGCCAAAACGACAGAGCAGAGTCAGAGGGGGGAGCCAAAACGACAGAGCAGAGTCAGAGGGAGGAGAGTTCACCTGACTCCACCTTTACACTGCTGTGACAGGCTGCAGGACACAGAGGACATAGAGGACACAGACGAGGGACACTTTTGTTCTGAGGGCTGATATCTTCTGCCCAAACACTGGATCTGATGGCCCTGTTGAGCTGCTCTTTTGAGATTTATATTGTGGTGACAAAGGGCAGCCCTGGCGGAGTCCAACATGCACCGGGAACAGGTCTGACTTACTGCCGGCAATGAACACAGCTCCTTCTCCGGTCATACAGGGACCGGACAGCCCTTAGCAAAGTGCCCCGGACCCCATACTCCCAGAGCACCCCCAAAGGACACCACGAGGGACACAGTCCAATGCCTTCTCCAAATCCACAAATCACATGTGGACTGTAGCAAACTCCCATGAGCCTAGAGGACCCGATGGAGAGTATAGAGCTGGTCCAGTGTTCCACGACCGGGATGAAAACCACACTGCTCCTCCTGGGTCCGAGGTTCGACTATCGGTCGGATCCTCCTCTCCAGTCCCTGGAATAGACCTTACCGGGAAGGCTGAGGAGTGTGATTCCCCTGTAAATGGAACACACCCTCTGGTCCCCCTTCTTAAAAAGAGGGAGAACCACCCCGGTCTGCCAGTCCAGAGGTACCGTCCCCAACCGCCACGCGACGCCGCGAGACGTGGCAGACCCACAACATCCAGAGACAGCACACTTGGCCCACCGGTACTCATCATTCCTCAGGAGTCCCACAAGCCAACAAGGCTTAATTGGACTCCTTGAGCCTGACGACATCCCTTACTTCCTGTGTCCTAGGGTGTGCACTGACCCTTGTGCTCGAACATGGTGTTCATTATGAAGTCCAATAACAAAACACCACTCGGGTTTAGTTCAGGGAGGCTGTTCTTCCCAATCACGCCCCTCCAGGTGTCACTGTCATTACCCACATGGGCAATGAAGTCCCCCAGGAGAACAATGGAGTCCCCAGTCTATGCACTGTCTAGTACCCCTCCCAGGGACTCCAAGAAGGCCGGGTACTCTACACTGCTGTCTGGCCCATAGGCCGACACAACAGTGAGAGACCTGTCCCCGACCCGAAGGCGCAGGGATGCGACCCTCTAACTGGGATGAACTCCAACATGAGGCAGCTGAGCACCAGCTCACTGCCGCTCCCAATGGGCAATGCCAGAGAAATTGTGAGTCCAGCACCTCTCAAGGAGTTGGGTTCCAGAGCCCAACCTGTGCGTGGAAGCGAGGACGACTATATCTAGTTGGTAATGCTCAAGCACAATCGCACAAGCTCCAGCTCCTTCCCCCCAGCGAGGTGACATTCCATGTCCCCAGAACCAGTGTCTCCCGCGGGTGGTGGGTCCACATGAGGACGGCCCCACGTCGCTCCTTCGGGCTAAGCCCAGCCAGGCCCCATGGGGAAAGACCCGGCCACCAAGTGCTCGCTGTTGAGCACCCACCACAGACCTCGCTCCAGGGTGGGGCCCCGGAAATGCCAGTCCGGGCGACGTAACTAGCCTTGATTGTTCACTCGACATAAAGGGCTTCTGAACTGCTCTTAGTCAGACACGTCCCCCTGTACCTGTTTGCCATGTGTGACTCTACCAGGGGCATGAAGCCCCTGACAACATAGCTCTCAGGATCATTCGGGCACTCAAACCCCTCCACCACGTTAAGGTGGCAGTTCAGGGAGGGGCTGAAATACTTAAAGCATTTGTGATTTGCTTACTGCAACCCTTCAAATGTCAGTTCAGGTGCTGCAGCTTTTCACTGGCCCATGCACCAAGAGTCTGAATCAAACGTATAAACTGTTTCCTTAAAATACCAGTAAAGTTCATCAGATGAAGGGTTCTGACCTGCAGGTTAGTATAAAATACCAGTAAAGTTCTTTAGATGAAGGGTTCTGACCTGCAGGTTGGTATAAAATACCAGTAAAGTTCTTCAGATGAAGGGTTCTGACCTGCAGGTTAGTATAAAATACCAGTAAAGTTCTTCAGATGAAGGGTTCTGACCTGCAGGTTAGTATAAAATACCAGTAAAGTTCTTCAGATGAAGGGTTCTGACCTGCAGGTTAGTATAAAATACCAGTAAAGTTCTTCAGATGAAGGGTTCTGACCTGCAGGTTAGTATAAAATACCAGTAAAGTTCTTTAGATGAAGGGTTCTGACCTGCAGGTTGGTATAAAATACCAGTAAAGTTCTTCAGATGAAGGGTTCTGACCTGCAGGTTAGTATAAAATACCAGTAAAGTTCTTCAGATGAAGGGTTCTGACCTGCAGGTTAGTATAAAATACCAGTAAAGTTCTTTAGATGAAGGGTTCTGACCTGCAGGTTAGTATAAAATACCAGTAAAGTTCTTTAGATGAAGGGTTCTGACCTGCAGGTTAGTATAAAATACCAGTAAAGTTCTTTAGATGAAGGGTTCTGACCTGCAGGTTGGTATCTAGGGTTGAGGACAGCAGGAAGAGAAAACCTCAGGGCTTCATCAGCCTGCACATCCAGCTCAGTGACATACTCCAGCCTGATGGAGGCGCTCTCTCCCGGGGACAGACTGCCGACACTCATAGAGAATATATCTGGACTCTGGTCGCTCTCCTCCAGTAGAAAGGCCTGTTGACCGGAGCTCAGCGCATCATCATACTCCTCACGAGCCTGGAAGAGGTAGGACTGAAAATGAGCACTGAAAATGACAATGCTGCAGTTACAGCACATTACAGGCAGAGGTCAGTAAACAGTGTTTGGCTCCTTGGACTGGACATGATTGGCTCCTGCTGCAGTATTTTCACTTGACTATGCTTTGACAGTCTAGTTAATTAAAATAATTTAACCAAAACAATAACTATAATCTAACTTTAAAACTATAATCACGTTAAAAATTTTTTTAAATTGTCATTGGTTCAAAGGAAGAAACAATGATTAAATTTCTGTTCTGATCATAAAGAGCTAAAAGTTTGTGGTTGTTTCTCTCAGACGTCACAATGAAGCAGTAACTTCTGTTCACATCATCACATAGTGGTCAGATACATTAGTGGTCAGAATGCTTGTTTTCTTGTTGTTGTTGTGCTGTGTAGCACATACGCCTCCATTTATTTTGGACTTACCTGTTTCTTCTCTTTCACCTCAGCAACGATAAGAGTCTCACCGACTTTGGCGCTGAAATGGCAGACGGCTGCTTCACTGGGCATGGGAAAAACAAACACCGCCTCGATGGGTTTCTCCTCTTGGTTTTTGTAGAGCAACGTCGACACCACTGTAGCGACGTGATCCTTCACCTCCACCTGAACATCCACGCTCTGCAGAGGCACTGACACCAAACAACACACCTTATACTAGTGTTCAGCACCAGACTGTGTCCTGATACTAGTGTTCAGCACCAGACTGTGTCCTGATACTAGTGTTCAGCACCAGACTGTCCTGATACTAGTGTTCAGCACCAGACTGTCCTGATACTAGTGTTCAGCACCAGACTGTGTCCTGATACTAGTGTTCAGCACCAGACTGTGTCCTGATACTAGTGTTCAGCACCAGACTGTCCTGATACTAGTGTTCAGCACCAGACTGTCCTGATACTAGTGTTCAGCACCAGACTGTCCTGATACTAGTGTTCAGCACCAGACTGTCCTGATACTAGTGTTCAGCACCAGACTGTGTCCTGATACTAGTGTTCAGCACCAGACTGTGTCCTGATACTAGTGTTCAGCACCAGACTGTCCTGATACTAGTGTTCAGCACCAGACTGTCCTGATACTAGTGTTCAGCACCAGACTGTCCTGATACTAGTGTTCAGCACCAGACTGTCCTGATACTAGTGTTCAGCACCAGACTGTGTCCTGATACTAGTGTTCAACACCAGACTGTCCTGATACTAGTGTTCAACACCAGACTGTCCTGATACTAGTGTTCAGCACCAGACTGTGTCAATTCAACATTATCTGTGAGAAATACACACGTTTTATGCTTTTCAAAATTCACACTGATTTGCAGATTAGCCACACCCACATTTTAGAAATAATTAAAAATCTAAACCATAATATTTAATTGCACATGGGTCTTGTTTAGTTTGACCAATATTCAAGTATTTTGAAATAAATTCCAAGGTGGAGATATAAAAAGTAAGAAAGGTCCAATTTTGGGGTTCCGCCCAAAATGTCCGACTTCCTGTTGGGTTTAGGGTGGGGTCATAATAGAGTTTTTTACTTGTCATGACATGGGCTATTTTCATACTAAGTTTACATACTCATCTTTGTCTGTTTAAAAAGGTTTGGCGTATTTTTCCATTGGCGTAATGTATTTTGACCTTTTAAGGGGGCGCCACGGAGTCATTTTTAATAATTTTCAATTGTGCTTTTAGATTACTCCGTCTTCTGTGAAACTTAAATTTTAGGCCATAGTTGGATTAGTGTAGAGCTTCTATTTAGTCTACAACAAAGTCCAGTACTCTGAACCCCATGTATTTCACTGACACATCTGTTTCCACGGTAACATGTTTGCATGTAGAGCTATGTTCTCATTGGCTTTTTTGATCAGCATGTGAAGAAGGATAAATGTGCCAAATTTTAATTGTCTATGAGAAACCATTGGGGTTGTTAGGGGGCGCTACCGAGTCATTTTTCAATATTTTTAAGTATGAATTTCAAAAAACTAAATTTTCCACAATTTTTTTTGGGGTCCAATAAAATTGACTTTTCGTTAATGTTCAGGGAGTCAAAAAACGCTTTTTCACCCATTATGTTTGTCCTGAGCAATAACAGCTACAGTCATGTGACTTTCTCACATTGTGCCCCGTCACACACAAGGCCCCTGTCAATTTTTTCACAAGTCCACGACAAATCGATTGTCTGCTGTGAATTTTTGAAAATTAAGTTTGAAGAGGGCGCTAGAGAGCCATTTTGTGACAGAGTACATTGAGTTGAACATCACTATGTTCAGTTCACAAATGTGCATAAACGCTGCATTAGCTTTTCCCAACAAAAAAAGTGTGAAAGAGAAATATTTTTTTAAATATTCAAAAATTTGCGATTTTGTTGAAAATTCACCCTGACCACACCCAAAGTCATAATCAAAATGTAATTGATAATCTTTAATCACACATGGGTTTAGTGGGTTTGGACCAAATTTGAAGTGTTTGTGATTAAAACTGTGCGAGAAAATGTCCTGAATGTGAGGGTGTGCACTTTTGTCATTCCCGTGTTTGATCCAATATGGCCGACTTCCTGTACATTTTAGGGCGGGGCCATAATATCATTTTTGTCATGTTCTGACATGTTCTATTTTTTGTGTAAGTTTTAGATTTTTACGTTGACTTTTTCCGTGTCGGGCTCCCATTGGCCCCATGAAAATCAAAGTTTGAGGGGGCGCTAGCGAGTCGTCTTTCGTTATTTTTTCTTTGATACCAATCACTGGCATGTCAGGGCATGTTTACTAATTGATTTTTGCCATTTTCCGGCAAAAATCAAGTAGTCCCAGGCACAGGCCTAAGAATAAGAATAAGAATAAGAATAAGAATAAGAATAAGAAGAAGAAGAAAAAAGAAAAAGATAAAGAAAAAGAAGAAATAGAATTAGAACTTTATTTTAGTTTGTCCCATACCTGCTTGCTTCTCAGGTGTGATCAGTCCACAGCAGCGCATCGCCATTTTCGTTTTATTTGACTTTGTGTTGAGGAAACTGTCAGACACACAGAGCTGTGAATGGATCCTTGGATAGACCCTGGAGCACAAACCTGTCACAGTCCCACCTCAGGTGCACAAAACTACTGTCCTGTAGTGTTCAACCCAGGAGTATGAGGAAGTGACACGCACACGAGCGCGCGCAGCCGCGGCTCTCCTTTTACTGTAAACCAGCTGACGTCAGAGAGGAGGCGGGGCCGCGTTCCGTAAAGTGACGTTATAGAAAATTCATCATAGTTTAACTTCAACTATGAGACACAGAATGGAGAGAAAGAATCCAGGACATCGCACGGTAGGATTTTTAATGGATTAATTGGTAAATTCCTTGGTAAAATAAGTATTTGGTGACGTCAGTGATGACGCTTGAACCGTCCTGAGGCACGTGACTGATTCAGGAAGTGGTTCGCTGGTTTGGGGGATGCCGTGTGTCATTTGAAGCATAAAAGCCTCAGCAAATGAAGTCCCCCAAACATTTTGTGTTGTCTGACTGCATTTGCAAGTCTTTCCAAATTGAAGATGGAACCAGCACCAAAAAGAAGAAAGTTCTCCCCGGTTTGGGAGTACTTTGACCTCATTACTGTCAATAAGGTTTGTCCTATAAGAAATATATTAAGAAAATCTTATTAATTTCACAATGTAGAAAATCACTATTGCTTAACTCGTATAGTCACACAAGAGGTGTGCAAAATGACACATTGCTCACGTACTATAAAGGTTTTGAGCTTGGGCTTGTAGCCACAGGTGAAGTGTCTCTTGTGTTGGAGGGAGCTGGGGTATAATGGAAACACCTCAGCAATGAGGCACATTAGAGCCATCAGGACAGCATGGCAGGTGGTTCAAGCTCTGGTATTTGAGTGCAATACACAATATACTGTGTCACTGTCAGAGAAAAGTAAGAAATATATATATATATAGTCAATATATAACTTTGTACTTCACATATGAGGTAACAAGGTCATTTGAACTGTTTGTAGTTAAGCTGTTCTCTTCAAGTAATTATTTAGTCTTTTTCAGGAGAGAAGACTGATCTCACTGAAGCATTAATTGCTATGGCTGTGGAAGACTGCCTCCCGTTCTCCACTGTAGAGGGGAGTGGGTTCCAAAAATGTGTAAAATCATGCAGCCCATCTTATGTTCTCCCACGCCAGGTGTGAATTTAAATCAACTACAAGTAATTGTTCGATTGCTTGTTAATTGTACTTATTGCTCTCATTTTTTTCATTTTTTAGGCCCTGAAAGCTATGGTGGATAAGAAATATAATGAAAACAAGGAGAAGGCAAAAGCCACTGTGAGTGCATCATCTGCTGTGAGCTTAACATCTGACATGTGGACCTCCATAAAAACTGAAGCATTCCTCGCCGTCACTGCCCATTTTGTTGATGAAAACACTAAGTTGAATTCTGTTGTTCTGGGTGTCACACACTTCCATCACACTGCATTGAATTTGGCTGCTGTGTAAAAAACATCTTCTACAGTGGGGCATCAGTAACAAGGTCACCTGCTCAGTCACAGACGGAGCTGCCAATATGGCTGCGTGTGCACAAGAGATGGGACTTAAGCATGCCATCTGTGTGGCACATACTTTGAATCTGTCAAAAAAGCACTTTCTATGAATGATACGCTCTCAGAAATAAGACACAAAGGCAGGAGGATCGTTGGGTACTTTAAGAGCAGCACTACAGCAAAGGTAGTTTCTTTTTCATCTTTGTCTCTCCATCACATTCATGTGTATGTGTGCATAATATTAGTAATAATAATACTTTTGCTCCACTTGTAGGAGAGACTTTCACAGGTTCAAAGCCAAATGGGTTGGCCAACTCTAAAACTTCTCCAAGAAGTGGAAACAGGATGGAATAGTTCTGACAACATGTTGCAGAGACTTTTTCAGGAAAGGGAGCCAGTTGCTGCTGCCCTGGTTGGCTTGAGTAAGTCCGTGTTGTCCAGCGACAGTCCCAAAACATCACTGCTCTAGAGGAGATCTGCAGGAGGAATGGACCAAACTACAGCAACAGTGAAAACCTCTGGAGACAGAAAACGACCTGTCACTGCATCAAAGGGAATATAACAAAGTACTGAGTTGAACTTTTGACCAAATACTTATTTTACACCAAAATTTGCAAGTAAATTCATGAAAAATCCTTCAATTTTAGATTTTCTGGATTCCATTCTGTCTCTCATAGTTGAAGTGAAACTATGATGAACAGGCCTCTCTCGTCTTTTTAAGAGGCAGAACTCGCACAACTGGAGGCTGAATAAATACTTTTTTGCCCCGCTGTAAAATAATTCACTACAGAAATGTGTCAATTGATTTGAACTGCAGGAAAACAGGTTAAGTCATGGGGCTGGCTGAAGCAATCTACTATTGTCTTAGTGGCAATGACCAACAGGGGGCGCTGTACAAACTGTATTGAGAACAATCTGAGGAGGGGCATAACTTTGTACTTTTTTTTGGGGGGGGGGGGGGGGCTGATTTAACAGGCTCCTTAAATTTGTCTCACTGAACTGGGTTAAACATAAATTTACAGTTAAAGTGGATTGCATTGATTTAGTTTAGTAACATTTTGATTTCCAAATTGCCTTTTGCGTCACCTTAATCCCTGATACACACTTTGATTCAAAACAGCAGGAACTCACGAGTCAAATAAATAACATTGTGTGTTGTTCCATAAATTTGAATCATTTTCTATGATCAAAACACAATATTCAAATGAAAACTTCAAAGCTGCACGTGGAAATATACAGGGTCATTCTAACAATGATTTACATTAACATCCAAAAAGCTTTAAAACAAAGAGGATCTTATGACTTCCTGTTTTTTACTTATTTTTTTACATCGACTGTTGAGCTCAGTTGTGTTTGTTTTGTGATTGATTGTGGTAAATATTTAGAGGGACAATTTATATGCAGCTCCTCCTCAGCACCTCCACGCAGCTCCTCCTCAGCACCTCCACGCAGCTCCTCCTCAGCACCTCCATGCAGCTCCTCAGTGCCTTCATGCAACAGCTTCTCCTCAGCGGAATGTGGATGTTTAAATAGAGAAGACTGAAGGAATGTATCAGGAATCACACTGAACTGGTTTTGACTTATAAACACCACACCTACTGAGGGCGGGGTTTGACTTATAAACACCACACCTGCTGAGGGCGGGGTTTGACTTATAAACACCACACCTACTGAGGGCGGGGTTTGACTTATAAACACCACACCTACTGAGGGCAGGGTTTGACTTATAAACACCACACCTGCTGAGGGCGGGGTTTGACTTATAAACACCACACCTACTGAGGGCGGGGTTTGACTTATAAACACCACACCTACTGAGGGCGGGGTTTGACTTATAAACACCACACCTACTGAGGGCGGGGTTTGACTTATAAACACCACACCTACTGAGGGCGGGGTTTGACTTATAAACACCACACCTGCTGAGGGCGGGGTTTGACTTATAAGCTGAGCTGTTTAAGAGGTGAGTCAGAGGATTTCAACGGCGTGGATCCAGGCGCAGCAGCAGACTGTAGATTTTTGTTTCTTTGTAATAACAGCAGGGTTGAGTGACACTTAATTCTTTAGTATACATAAAATGAATAATAACTGCACTCCAACCACACCCAACCAAATCTACCCTCATGAACTGAGCCGGGCCGGGCCGGGCCGGGCCGGGCCGGGCCTACAGGGATCAGAGAGCACATCTTATACCAGATGGACCGAAGAGGCTACTGTCCCGTGCAAAGGTCGTGGAAGTGTCTCTAACCTGTACATAATGTGATAACTATTACCTCTACATAATGTGATAACTATAACTCTAACCTGTACATAATGTGATTTATTTAATGTAATGTCAAGGAAACATGACGCACTTGAAGCACAGAGTGAAGCTCGTGTCTGAACTGTTGGTGACATGACTCTTTTTTTATTTCCTCTTTTGTCTCAGACGGGAAGAGTAAGACGTCGCCGAGGTCAAACTTGAAGTTCCGCTTTGACAAAATGAGCCACTCTTCAACAGCTGTGAGTGTCCTGAGCTCAAGGAGACACTTTACTGCAAACACATCCTTCACAGAAAGACTGCACTGTCCGGGTTTAATAATAATAATAATAATAATAATAATAATCATCATCATCATCATCAGTTTTATGCAGCACTTTTCACCTGACGCAGAGACACTTTTCATAGTGAACATTAAAGTTAAACATAAAGCAAGGACAGAACTAAAAGCAAGTGGACTAACGAGGGAGAGCCGTGAGTGAGGCTAACGAGGGAGAGCCGTGAGTGAGGCTAACGAGGGAGAGCCGTGAGTGAGGCTAACGAGGGAGAGCCATGAGTGAGGCTAACGAGGGAGAGCCGTCAGTGAGGCTAACGAGGGAGAGCCGTGAGTGAGGCTAACGAGGGAGAGCCGTGAGTGAGGGCTAAAAGAAAAAAGCTCTGCCTCTTTTTTGTCTCCATGGAGATGTTATTTTTGTACCAAGAATGTTCCAGAGGCTCCGTTGCCAAATGCACCGTTTGAAGGGCCCTTCGATGTACCGTTTGAAGGGCCCTTCGATGTACCCTTTGAAGGGCCCTTCGATGTACCGTTTGAAGGGCCCTTCGATGTACCGTTTGAAGGGCCCTTCGATGTACCGTTTGAAGGGCCCTTCGATGTACCGTTTGAAGTTCCCGCCCGACAGTGCACTCCTCTGTGTAGTTTCCTTCGTGCAGAAGTGGGACACAGAGTGAACTTCAGCCTCTGTGCTCTGGTGGAGGATTTGTTCCGGTGGATAAGAGCCATTCTCCTGACTCAGGAGGATAAACTCCACCGTCTGCTCGTCACTCTCTTAAGACAAAAGAATATTCTTAAATAAGGACGAACATTAAACATTACGACAGCTGCACTAAGATACAAGTGTCAGGGATAATTCCTCTTACGTTTGGTCAGTTACACAGAGATTAAACTCACATGAACAGGACTTTTCGGCCACATTCATCAGGTGCATGAAATGGAACAGGCCGGACGTTACGTAAGCCCTTAAATGCACCGTTCAAACGCCACATTTAAGGACACTTTGGCAAATTGAGACACGACCACAGTTTGGCTTTAAATATATCTACGTACGTCCATAGAGGAAGTAGGTTACACCACACTGGGCAAAAGAGTAAGATCTCCATGGAAACAAGCAACTAGTAAAGATAAAAAGCAACTTTTTAATGGTAATTTTGGAGCTTTATTTAGTTTCATTTCTTCATTTCTAATTCTGAACACATACACTTTGGTCTAACACACTTTTGATTCCAGGACTTTTAATTGTTTTTATAAAACAGAGAGAATAAGGTCTTCATCCGTCTGTTTTTACTGTGTCTGTTTTTACATATATTTCCTCAGTGTTATGTAACAGTCTGTAGTGTAAATACTTTCTTCTCTCACTCTTGCCTCTGTCTCTTTCAGTCCGAGTAGCTTTGTGGCCCAGACTTAACAGACTTGCACAACAAAGAGACTGACTGCAAAGGCTCATGGGAGAAAACGTCCATCCACCATTACGGCTTCTCTGTCGACCACTTCCTTAAGCCAAGGATTGTACAAAAACATGAAGAAGTCTGGAGTCCTTCTGTTGACGAATACTGTGAGTGTAGAGACGCACTTGAATCGTTGGCTCTTTGCTGCTTCGTTTTTGTGGCAAAAATCAGTGAATATTTTACTACCAGTTGCTGCATATTTGTTATTCTTTGCATCATATGGACGTCTTGGCGTAGCTGTTGTACTGTGAGTGTCGCTGGCGTCGTTTCATGCCAGTTTTTTAATAGAAGCACAGAGAGAAAATAAATATTGCTTTTTCAAATAGGGTGTCAGACACTTCGACATTTCCCATTTGCCTTGAGTGGTGCGTCTGCTCCTAGTTCCTCCTCTGAAAATCTAAACACAGAAATGTGTTTTCAAGTTTCAGAAAGTGGTGCCAATATTCAAACCCAAAGCTGTGAGTCAGTGAAAAGAACTTTAACCGTGAAGTTTATCCGGCAAGTTTATGGAGCCACGGCACAAATAATGATAATGTTCCATCATAAGTTTAATTTGAACAAGTGTTATTGTCCCGTAGAGTATTTAGAGTATACAAAATACTGTTTATTTCACAAGGTTTTAAAAATAAAAATACGGCAAATGAAATGTGGGTTCTGCACAAAACTGAAATACTCTGAGTGCTTTGAACTATTCTGTATAATTATGTTTTTTTAGTTGCTCAGCAACTCAGTTGAGGCAGCTGATGAGTACCGGCGGGCCAAGCGTGCCGCGGCTCGGGCAGTCACAGAGGCAAAAACTCGGGGTTGGGAGGAGTTCGGGGATGCCATGGAGGAGGACTATCGGACGGCCTCAAAGAGATTCTGGCAAACCGTCCGACGCCTCAGGAGGGGGAAGCAGTGCTTCACCAACACTGTTTACAGTGCGGGTGGAGAGCTGCTGACCTCGACTGGGGATGTTGTCGGGCGGTGGAAGGAATACTTTGAGGATCTCCTCAATCCCACTGTCACGTCTTCCGAGGAGGAAGCAGAAACTGGGGACCCAGAGGCGGACTCGTCCATCACCCTGGCTGAAGTCACTGAGGTGGTTGGCAAGCTCCTCGGTGGCTCCGGGGGTGGATGAGATCCGTCCTGAGTACCTCAAGTCTCTGGATGTTGTGGGGCTGTCTTGGCTGACGCGTCTGCAACATCGCGTGGCGGTCGGGGACAGTACCTGTGGAATGGCAGACCGGGGTGGTGGTCCCTCTGTATAAAAAGGGGGACCGGAGGGTGTGTTCCAATTACAGGGGAATCACACTCCTCAGCCTTCCCGGTAAGGTCTATTCCAGGTACTGGAGAGGAGAATCCGACCGATAGTCGAACCTCGGACCCAGGAGGAGCTGTGTGGTTTTCGTCCTGGTCGTGGAACACTGGACCAGCTCTATACTCTCCATCGGGTCCTCGAGGGCTCATGGGAGTATGCCCAACCAGTCCACATGTGTTTTGTGGATCTGGAGAAGGCATTCGACCGTGTCCCTCGTGGTGTCCTTTGGGGGGTGCTCTGGGAGTATGGGGTCCGGGGCTCTTTGCTAAGGGCTGTCCGGTCCCTGTATGACCGGAGCAGGAGCTGTGTTCATTGCCGGCAGTAAGTCAGACCTGTTCCCGGTGCATGTTGGACTCCGCCAGGGCTGCCCTTTGTCACCGGTTCTGTTCATTATATTTATGGACAGAATTTCTAGGCACAGCCAGGGGCCGGAGGGGGTCTGGTTCAGGGGCCAGAGGGGGTCTGGTTTGGGAACCACAGGATTTCATCTCTGCTGTTTGCAGATGATGTTGTCCTGATGCTTCTTCAAGCCAGGACCTGCAGCACTGGGGCGGTTTGCAGCCGAGTGTGAAGCGGCTGGGATGAGAATCAGCTCCTCCAAATCCGAGGCCATGGTTCTCGACCGGAAAAAGGTGGTTTGCTCTCTCCGGGTGGGTGGTGAGTCTCTGCCCCAAGTGGAGGAGTTCAAGTATCTCGGGGTCTTGTTCACGAGTGAGGGAATTTACCGGTCAATCCACGTTCCTACCCTCACCTATGGTCATGAGCTTTGGGTAATGACCGAAAGGACAAGATCGCGGATACAAGCGGCTGAAATGGGCTTCCTCCGCAGAGTGGCCGGGCGCACCCTTAGGGATAGGGTGAGGAGCTCGGTCACACGGGAGGAGCTCGGAGTAGAGCCGCTGCTCCTACACGTTGAGAGGAACCAGCTGAGGTGGCTCGGGCATCTGCTCAGGATGCCTCCTGGACGCCTCCCTAGGGAGGTGTTCTAGACCCAGGACACGCTGGAGGGACTATGTCTCTCGGCTGGCCTGGGAACGCCTTGGGGTCCCACCGGAGGAGCTGGAGGACGTGTCCGGGGTGAGGGAAGTCTGGGAGTCCCTGCTTAGACTGATGCCCCCGCGACCCGGCCCCGGATAAGAGGAAGAAAATGGATGGATGGATAGTTGCTCAGCTGCACTAGTGTGTTAAGTTTACAACAAAATAAAGGTTTAATAGTGAATTATTGATCACAAAGGCAACGATAATAAAAATTAAAGCTGACCGTATTATTTAGAAGCATATTTCATACAAAAGAACATTTACACAAGTTCATTGAAAGAACAACTGGACAAAATATGTTTTATAGCTATTTCACATTTTACATGGAGTCAGTGTTTAAGCAGAACTTTTACACAAATCACTTATTTTCCAGACTCCATTCTGCAGATCAGTTCTCATTTTCACCTCACACAGACGTCAGCTTGTTACTTCTATTTCAGATAAATACTGTGATTTAAAATGTGCAAAGTAAAACATAATGATCCACCTGCGTCACAGATTATAACTACAGCCCAGGCGCAACAGAAAAACTAAATACATTCAGTAAAAACGTAAAGTAAAACTATTCCCTCGTTTGTAGCTGTGTAAACCTCACTGAGGAGTAGACCGTGGGCTGTGGGGACTCGCCGAGCCGCCGCCGCTGCTGCTGTCGTACGAGTGCATCCTGGGAAATATCTGCGTACACCACCTGTGACCAACGGCACTGAAATGTTACACGATACTGATAAAAACAATGGGACGTACGTTTAAAGGTTAGACTGAGGGAGAATGATGGTTTAGGGCCGAGAAAAGGGCGTCCAGGAAAAGGCTGTGCACTGACCTCTGTCTTCTGTGGGGACGGCCCTGGAGCTGTGGAAAAGAAAGACATTTATCAGCAAAAAATACAACCTGTGTGCACTTTGTGTCGCACGTGAGGATATATACAACAATGTGTAGAAGACATTTATATGAGAAAGAATAAACACACAAAATCACCTCCAAAAAAGAAGAATGACAGTTTTTGTAAATAGTCAAACATGGACATGATCGTCTTGTGTTTGGAGAAAATAAAGGTAAAAATAAATAATGTTGTGTAAATGTTCTTCTGTGCAGTGTGTGTTCTTTTCTTACTCTTTGTGGAGGACATCTTGTCTTTCTCGCGCGCTTGTCTTCTGGGGGGAGGGCGTGGCGTGCTCTGCTGCAGTGGAGCGTGGGTCTCAGCCGATGGGCGGGGCTTGGCGTGCGATGATGTCACTGAGGTGAACTTCCTGCGAAGAGTCTGAGGCGTGACCTTCGACCTCAGACAGAACACGAGGCCCAGGGCGATGAAGACGCAAAGAACAGCAGCGGAGCAAATCAGGATCCTGTTCAAAGTTCGATCAAAGGGACGAGCTGCAGGAAGAGAAGAAAAGAGAAGAAAAGAGAAGAAAAGAGAAGAAAAGAGAAGAAAAGAGAAGAAAAGAGAAGAAAAGAGTAAAAGACGAGAACTTATCACTCACTTCTACGACTTTATACGATTAATACTTTATATGATTAATACTTTATACGATTGATACTTTATATGATTAATACTTTATACGATTGATACTTTATACGATTGATACTTTATACGATTGATACTTTATATGATTAATACTTTATACGATTGATACTTTATATGATTGATACTTTACATGATTAATACTTTATACGATTAATACTTTATACGATTAATACTTTATATGATTAATACTTTATATGATTGATACTTTATATCATTGATACTTTATACGATTGATACTTTATATGATTGATACTTTATACGATTAATACTTTACATGATTAATACTTTATACGATTGACTTTATATGTTTGACACTTTTGCCTTTGTGTTTTTCTCAGTCTCTCACCTGCAGTGACGTTGACAAACATTAAATGTCCCTGTTCCGTCTCGTGCGTCTCCCACCGGACGCTGCAGCCGTAGGATCCTTCGTTTTCTTCTCTCACTCTCAGCAGGTCCAGGACGAGGCGAGTTTGAGCGGGGGATAAATCTTCTCTCGTCACACGGAGATGATCGGCCGATTGAACGGAGCTGAACTCTTCGTCTGTGGAGTTTGTCCAAACCCATCTCCAGGTGAACGGGTGTCCACAGTGTTGGACGACACAGGACAGAGACAGACTGTCTCCAGACGCTACGATAAACGTGGCTCTTCTGTTCAGGACGGCAGTGAAGCAGCCGTCATCAGCAGAGCCTGAGAGACGATCAATAATCAATAATCAATAATCAATCAATAATCAGGAAGGAAAAGGACTGAGCAGGTGTGTGAGCTGGAGCTAAACAGAGACTAAACCAGGACTAAACCAGGACTAAACCAGGACTGAACCAGGACTAAACCAGGAACTAAACCAGGAACTAAACCAGGACTGAACCAGGACTGAACCAGGACTGAACCAGGACTAAACCAGGACTAAACCAGGATCAAATCAGTTGTGATGCTCAGACAGGGACAGTCACGTCTTTCACACTTTCTCTAAATCAACGTAAACTTCTTTTTTTTTGTAAATTTTCTCAGGACCAGCAGTAAAATGATCATCTTCTTACTTAAAATAATCAAACTATCGCTGGTTAAACACGTCTGTCATAAACAGAACAAGACATGTGTCTTTGTTCAAAGCTTCTTCAAAACTTCACATTTTCATAAAGTTTTGGAGAAGTGAATATTCTGGATCCCAGCAATGATGCAACAATAACTGAACTACAAAATATCACATCTATAATTTGAGTAAATAAAGTCAGTGCAAGCACCAGCTGTTGTAAAAAGAAACTACATAACCCATGATCCTTTGCTCCAAACTCACAGACATGACTGACCAGCAGGAAAATGACAAAAAAGGTTTTAACATCAGTCCAGACTAAACAAATAGAACAAATAAAAATATTTGATTTAATATGTTTATTGAACTGACCCATCAGTGTCTGAGTTTTGTTGAGAGGAACTTTCACGTTTTATTATGAAATGTTTCTGTTTTCAATGAGCAGCTCAAATGAAGAACGACAGAAACGACAGAAACATTTGGCACAGACTCAGGACACGGCTCAGACGTTTAAAAGTCTGGAGATTTATGTCCTTTATTTACAGAAAATAATAATAATAATAATAATAATAATAATAATAATAATAATAATAATAATAATAATAGTAATAATAATAATAATAATAATAATAATAATAATAATAATAGTAATAATAATAATAATAATAATAATAATAATAATAATAATACATTTTATTTATATAGCGCTTTTCAAAACTAAACTAAACTATTAAGGTCCATGTTACACTCCTCAAAAAAAAAAGTTCATGTTTATTTATGATGTGCAGGAATCTGTGAACCTCCAACAAACTGTGGACTAAACTGGACTAAAGTGGGCTAAACTGGACTAAAGTCTACCTCAGGACTAAAGTGGACTAAAGTCTACCTCAGGACTAAAGTGGACTAAAGTCTACCTCAGGACTAAAGTGGACTAAAGTCTACCTCAGGACTAAAGTCTACCTCAGGACCAAAGCGGACTAAAGTCTACCTCAGGACTAAACCGGACCAAAGCGGGCTCAAACAGGACAAAGATAACGTACCTGGGTAAATACAGAGACAGACGACGGCCCAGTGCAGGTTGCTGTACATCTCCTGTTCTGTTTAAATCCTGGTTTATTTCATGTGTCTCTCCTCGTGGTTTAGTTCGTTTGATGCTTTTTACGCTGGAGGATGGTTTCATGTTGCTTCTTGTTTCCTGAAGTGCGGAAGGAAGGGCCCCGCACAGACGATCCCCCACACTCTCCAAACCACAGGAAAGAAACAAACCCATGAACTTCACCCAGAAGGACAGAGGACGCACGTGGGAATGAGTTTTAACACGTTCCTTTACATTTAAAACACTCGATAAATACACCAGGTCAGCAGAGAGGTTACGTTTGGAGTCGTTATGAAGTAATGGAAAAAGGCCTGATAAAAGAAAATCAAGAGTAAACGAGTAGGGTAATTAACTGTTTATTATAATACTATGATTTTAACAGTAAACAGCAGGTTCTGAAGTAACAGGTCGACTCTCGTCTGGAGTTTAGACCAGGAGAGGTTTACACTGAAATCAATACACAAAACAGTAGAGCTGTGTGTGATTACTACTACTATATAAACCAAACTGTTACATAAACGTCTCTGAAATGTCCATACTTCAAGTCACACTTTTGGAGGTTTGTTTCATTCACTCCTGGTCACAGCATAGACCGTGTGACCAAAGTGACATGAAAATGAAACTGAACTAACTTCCTCAAGCCAAGACATGTGAGAGTGATCTATGTGGACACAGGAGGTCTTATGTTTATACAGTGTGGTTTTACTGAAATCACAAAACATTTACAATCAGAATCAGAAGGCTTTTATTGCCATTGTCAGTTACACAACTCACAAACTAGGAACTTACTTTGGTGATAAAGTGCAACATAAAAACACTGAATAATAATAATAATAATATAAAAAAGTAGAAATATAGCTGTTATAATAAACAGAACAACAGCAGAACAACAGTGCAAACATGACACATTAAGGTGCCCAGTGTTAAAGTGTCTGGTTTCATACAGATACATTTACATTTATCTGTGATGTAAAGTCAGTAAATTTCATATAATGTTTAAAATATAAGTGCCATGTAAGTCTAAACTATTCAACCCATCATTTCTCACAGTAAAAGTGTGAAAAACAAAAGTATATTGTCTCTAAAGTGTTTTGTACTTTTGTGTGTGTGTGGGCGGTGATGTAACTGTTAACCCCGCCCCTGCGCCACGTCACAGACGCGCCCTGAGCATAAACAAGCGCACCCCGCTCTGTGTGCGTGCGTGTGTGTGTGTGTGTGTGAGCTGAGAGCTCTGTGTGACACATAAACAAAGAACAGACACTTAAAGGACATCACGGAACATTACTGAACCTCTAAACACCCAGAGACATGGAAGGTAAGACACGCTCCACACACCCTGTCCCCCTGTCCCTCTGTCCCGGGTCTGTCCATGAGACACGTGCCTCTGTGTGACAGCTCCTCCTGACAGCTGTGGAGCTAACAGGCTAAAGCTAACAGGCTAGGCTAACACAGAGTGAGCGTGTGAATGAGCTAACAGGAGCTAACAGGAGCTAGCATGTGAGACTAATGAGACACTGGCGCGTTTCTGTGTCTTTATTGTCACCTGTTTGTCCAGATCACACGGGTTTATTCTAGAGGACACAGAGAAACAACAAACAAAAAACGACAGGAGCTTGAAAAAAAGAGAGGATGTTTAGCTGTGAGCTGTTAGCCTCTGAGGACAGGAGTTATGCATCTGTCAAACTCTTTAAAGAGACAGACTGGGTAGATCTGAGCTGTTAACAGGACAAGAGTTGGACATGTCTCTGTCAAACTCTTTAAAGACACAGAATATTTAGCTGTGAGCTGTTAGCAGGTGAGGACAGGAGTTATGCATCTGTCAAAGTCTTTTAAGAGACAGAGCTGCATTTTGAGTCAAACAGAAGCACCATAATAGTCAGGACTGTGTATAATAATAATAATAATAATAATAATAATAATAATAATATAAATCAGGACATTCTGTTGTTTTTAATGAGCTCCTGCAGTGTATAAACTATTCTGAATGTTTCTGAACAGGTAACATCTCGTTTTACACCATCTACTCTTTTTCCACCAGTGCATTTTAACATCAGGTTTTAACAGTTGTGTTTAACGTAACTAAAAAGGTACAGTACTATTTAAGTTTTTAACCTAGAATTAAACCTGTACATCATTTAAACTTGCATACATTTTATTCTTTTTCCATCAGAAACACACACACATAGAGGAATAACTTTGCTGTTTTTGTTGGCTGAACAATAACATGTTGTATAACCGATAATGTGCAAATATGCGAGTCACAGCTGCCTGAACTTGGCCCCTTTCTATTCAAAACATGTCTGTTCTCCCAATCAATGTCTCTGCAGGTCTAATGCCTTCCTCTCATTTAATTATAGGCATTTTATTCAGAGCTGCACACCCACTTATGGTATTTTTGTCTATCCAGCAGGAAGTTGGAAATGATATTCACTTTTAACAGGTCAGATATTGGGCTTGATGCTTGATTAGTCCGGACGCTGAACGTCTCTATGGAGGTCTGCTTTGTGTTCATGGAAAATAACAGAAGCTGAGAGAGAGAGGGGTCAACTCCAGGCAGCATGCATGACTAGGCAATGTCTCTCTCCATGTTTAATTGCATTGCTGTATTTTGAGTTGGTCTGACTTGGTCGTACTGTGCTCTCCTGTTTAGTTCTGAACAGGTGGAATCCGCAGGACTTTCCACTGTATTTCTCTGTTGAGTTGTGAGTGATTTACTGGCAAATATGTCTCTGTTTAGTTTAAATATTCTCTTGGCATAACCTGTTCATACCAGGGTGTAACTATGGTTTAATAAAACTCAATGGGACTAAAGCCAAGTGCGTAACAATGGCAAGTCCAGAATGAGATCACTCACATCTTTGTAAAGTTTTGGAGAAGTGAGTATTCTGGTTCAATGAGGTAACAATAACTGTATTACACAATATCATATGTCTGTCACTATAGATTTGGTGACTAAAGTAAGTGCAACAACCGGCTTTTGTTATGTTTGAGCAGCAGATACAAAAGGAACGACATAAACCATGATCCTTTGCTCAGTATTTGCTAACATGTAGTGGTTAAGTTTATGTGTGCATGTGATCTATATTATATATTGTGTTTTATATCACGCACAGAGGCTGAAACAAAAGCTCATGTGCACCTACTCCATTACAGTTCTATATTTACAGCTGCAAGACTTTCAGCGTAGTCCTAACAATAGTTTATGTTCGAGCTGAAACGATTAACTGGAATTATTGTGACTATTAAAATCACGTTTTTAGTTGTTGTCTGGGCTGTACAGACACATGCACTTAAAATGTTTTATAAGAAAGACAATCATCAATAATATCAATACTACAAGCATCATTTTAACTTTATTTGGTAAAAGTGAATTTAAAAATATCAATGTTCATCAAGAATCATTGTTTTGACTGGTCGCAGTCGGGTTGTAACTAATGATTATTACAGTTTATTGCTCAAACGTAACTTATCAAAATTCCATTATTTCCATTATTTTGAGCTGATAAAAGCCTGAAGTTTCTGTTGTTGCAGATGTTGTTTTAAGTCTGTACCTTCTCAATCATAATAAGATCTTCCGACTGCATCATCCATGTTGTCAGTGGAACAAGCATTATCTTGTTCTGTGTTCAGTAAAGTACTTTTATGAATATTGATCTTGGTTTTTCCAGCCATTATCATGATGTCATATAACTGTGAGTGCCCATAGATCAAGCTTTAAGTGGGTTCTGTCTGAGCACAAAGTGCACAGGACACATGGGAACTGGGACATTCCCAAACCCCAGCGGAAATTCCTCTTTGAGTTTGGAAGTTCTGATCCATCCTGAACTTTTAATAGCGTCACATTCACAGAGCAATCACCAATTCACCATTTAGAACACAATCAAATCAGTGTGAACTATTTAGATCTAAGATGTTTGCTCTAGGGTTGTCTAGGTAGACCGGGACTAGACCGGGACTAGACCGGGACTAGACCGGGACTAGACCGGGACTAGACCGGGACTAGACCGGGACTAGACCGGGACTAGACCGGGACTAGACCGGGACTAGACCGGGACTAGACCGGGACGAGACCAGGACTAGTACTACTAACAGTTTCGGCTTCAGACATGAATATTACCACTCGGATGTATCGTCTGATGGTGACACAGGTGTACACTTTTTGAAAGAAAAAAACATGTTGGTCTGATGTTTAATATAATAATTGTGCTGTAATCTGTAAAAACATGTTAAGTTGCCACACAAATATTGCACTTTTTGTTATTTTTATTACTTCAGTGTTTCCAGAGCATGTTGTTGTTACGTGTTCGTTGTTGTTACGTGTTCGTTGTTGTTACCTGTTCGTTGTTGTTACCTGTTCGTTGTTGTTACGTGTCCGTTGTTGTTACGTGTCCGTTGTTGTTACCTGTCGGTTGTTGTTACCTGTCGGTTGTTGTTACGTGTCGGTTGTTGTTACCTGTTCGTTGTTGTTACCTGTTCGTTGTTGTTACCTGTTCGTTGTTGTTACCTGTTTGTTGTTGTTGTTACGTGTTGGTTGTTGTTACGTGTCCGTTGTTGTTACCTGTTCGTTGTTGTTACCTGTTGGTTGTTGTTATGTGTCGGTTGTTGTTACGTGTCCGTTGTTGTTACGTGTCCGTTGTTGTTACCTGTTCGTTGTTGTTGTTACCTGTTCGTTGTTGTTACCTGTTCGTTGTTGTTACGTGTTCGTTGTTGTTACCTGTTCGTTGTTGTTACGTGTTCGTTGTTGTTACCTGTTCGTTGTTGTTACGTGTCCGTTGTTGTTACGTGTCCGTTGTTGTTACCTGTTGGTTGTTGTTACCTGTTGGTTGTTGTTATGTGTCGGTTGTTGTTACCTGTTCGTTGTTGTTACCTGTTCGTTGTTGTTACCTGTTCGTTGTTGTTACCTGTTCGTTGTTGTTGTTACCTGTTCGTTGTTGTTACCTGTTCGTTGTTGTTACCTGTTGGTTGTTGTTATGTGTCGGTTGTTGTTACGTGTCCGTTGTTGTTACCTGTTCGTTGTTGTTGTTACCTGTTCGTTGTTGTTGTTACCTGTTCGTTGTTGTTGTTACCTGTTCGTTGTTGTTGTTACCTGTTCGTTGTTGTTACCTGTTCGTTGTTGTTACCTGTTCGTTGTTGTTACCTGTTCGTTGTTGTTACGTGTTGGTTGTTGTTACCTGTTGGTTGTTGTTACCTGTTGGTTGTTGTTACTTGTTGGTTGTTGTTACGTGTTGGTTGTTGTTACCTGTTGGTTGTTGTTACGTGTCCGTTGTTGTTACGTGTCCGTTGTTGTTACGTGTCCGTTGTTGTTGTTGTTGTTGTTACGTGTTGGTTGTTGTTACGTTTTCATTGTTGTTACGTGTTTGTTGTTGTTGTTACGTGTTCGTTGTTGTTACGTGTTGGTTGTTGTTGTTACGTGTTCGTTGTGATCTATTCTTAGATTTCAAGTAAACGATTCCTTCCTGATGTAAAGGATTTGTGACGACTCAAACTGATTGCCATTTTTTCCAAATCCGTGTCTTGTCTTTGCTGTTGCAGGTACAGGTCTGAGCCCAGATAAAGTGTCCCTATTTCAGAAGCGGCTGAGGGGGGAGCCACGTTACCTTTTGGCCCAGAATGTGTCGACGTGTATCGACCCTCTGGAGGTGTGTCTGCACCGACAGACCGTCCAGGACACAGTGCACATCTTCCAGCACTCCATCCCCACAGAGGGCAAACCGGTCACCAACCAGAAGAACTCAGGCACGCAACTTCACCTAATTATTAGTGTTCAGGTCCAGTTTAACTTCACCTTATTATTAGTGTTCAGGTCCAGTTTAACTTCACCTTATTATTAGTGTTCAGGTCCAGTTTAACTTCACCTTATTAGTGTTCAGGTCCAGTTTAACTTCACCTTATTAGTGTTCAGGTCCAGTTTAACTTCACCTTATTATTAGTGTTCAGGTCCAGTTTAACTTCACCTTATTATTAGTGTTCAGGTCCAGTTTAACTTCACCTTATTATTAGTGTTCAGGTCCAGTTTAACTTCACCTTATTATTAGTGTTCAGGTCCAGTTTAACTTCACCTTATTATTAGTGTTCAGGTCCAGTTTAACTTCACCTTATTATTAGTGTTCAGGTCCAGTTTAACTTCACCTTATTATTAGTGTTCAGGTCCAGTTTAACTTCACCTTATTAGTGTTCAGGTCCAGTTTAACTTCACCTTATTAGTGTTCAGGTCCAGTTTAACTTCACCTTATTAGTGTTCAGGTCCAGTTTAACTTCACTTTATTAGTGTTCAGGTCCAGTTTAACTTCACCTTATTATTAGTGTTCAGGTCCAGTTTAACTTCACCTTATTATTAGTGTTCAGGTCCAGTTTAACTTCACCTTATTATTAGTGTTCAGGTCCAGTTTAACTTCACCTAATTATTAGTGTTCAGGTCCAGTTTAACTTCACCTTATTATTAGTGTTCAGGTCCAGTTTAACTTCACCTTATTATTAGTGTTCAGGTCCAGTTTAACTTCACCTTATTATTAGTGTTCAGGTCCAGTTTAACTTCACCTTATTATTAGTGTTCAGGTCCAGTTTAACTTCACCTTATTATTAGTGTTCAGGTCCAGTTTAACTTCACCTTATTATTAGTGTTCAGGTCCAGTTTAACTTCACCTTATTAGTGTTCAGGTCCAGTTTAACTTCACCTTATTAGTGTTCAGGTCCAGTTTAACTTCACTTTATTATTAGTGTTCAGGTCCAGTTTAACTTCACCTAATTATTAGTGTTCAGGTCCAGTTTAACTTCACTTTATTATTAGTGTTCAGGTCCAGTTTAACTTCACCTAATTATTAGTGTTCAGGTCCAGTTTAACTTCACCTTATTATTAGTGTTCAGGTCCAGTTTAACTTCACCTTATTATTAGTGTTCAGGTCCAGTTTAACATCACCTTATTATTAGTGTTCAGGTCCAGTTTAACTTCACCTTATTATTAGTGTTCAGGTCCAGTTTAACTTCACCTTATTATTAGTGTTCAGGTCCAGTTTAACTTCACCTTATTATTAGTGTTCAGGTCCAGTTTAACTTCACCTAATTATTAGTGTTCAGGTCCAGTTTAACTTCACCTTATTATTAGTGTTCAGGTCCAGTTTAACTTCACCTTATTATTAGTGTTCAGGTCCAGTTTAACTTCACCTTATTATTAGTGTTCAGGTCCAGTTTAACTTCACCTTATTATTAGTGTTCAGGTCCAGTTTAACTTCACCTAATTATTAGTGTTCAGGTCCAGTTTAACTTCACCTTATTATTAGTGTTCAGGTCCAGTTTAACTTCACCTTATTAGTGTTCAGGTCCAGTTTAACTTCACCTTATTAATGTTCAGGTCCAGTTTAACTTCACCTTATTATTAGTGTTCAGGTCCAGTTTAACTTCACCTTATTATTAGTGTTCAGGTCCAGTTTAACTTCACCTTATTATTAGTGTTCAGGTCCAGTTTAACTTCACCTAATTATTAGTGTTCAGGTCCAGTTTAACTTCACCTTATTATTAGTGTTCAGGTCCAGTTTAACTTCACCTTATTAGTGTTCAGGTCCAGTTTAACTTCACCTTATTATTAGTGTTCAGGTCCAGTTTAACTTCACCTTATTATTAGTGTTCAGGTCCAGTTTAACTTCACCTTATTATTAGTGTTCAGGTCCAGTTTAACTTCACCTAATTATTAGTGTTCAGGTCCAGTTTAACTTCACCTTATTAGTGTTCAGGTCCAGTTTAACTTCACCTTATTATTAGTGTTCAGGTCCAGTTTAACTTCACCTTATTATTAGTGTTCAGGTCCAGTTTAACTTCACCTTATTATTAGTGTTCAGGTCCAGTTTAACTTCACCTTATTATTAGTGTTCAGGTCCAGTTTAACTTCACCTTATTAGTGTTCAGGTCCAGTTTAACTTCACCTTATTAGTGTTCAGGTCCAGTTTAACTTCACCTTATTATTAGTGTTCAGGTCCAGTTTAACTTCACCTTATTATTAGTGTTCAGGTCCAGTTTAACTTCACCTTATTATTAGTGTTCAGGTCCAGTTTAACTTCACCTTATTAGTGTTCAGGTCCAGTTTAACTTCACCTTATTAGTGTTCAGGTCCAGTTTAACTTCACCTTATTAGTGTTCAGGTCCAGTTTAACTTCACCTTATTATTAGTGTTCAGGTCCAGTTTAACTTCACCTTATTATTAGTGTTCAGGTCCAGTTTAACTTCACCTTATTATTAGTGTTCAGGTCCAGTTTAACTTCACCTTATTAGTGTTCAGGTCCAGTTTAACTTCACCTTATTATCAGTGTTCAGGTCCAGTTTAACTTCACCTAATTATTAGTGTTCAGGTCCAGTTTAACTTCACCTTATTATTAGTGTTCAGGTCCAGTTTAACTTCACCTTATTATTAGTGTTCAGGTCCAGTTTAACTTCACCTTATTAGTGTTCAGGTCCAGTTTAACTTCACCTTATTATTAGTGTTCAGGTCCAGTTTAACTTCACCTTATTAGTGTTCAGGTCCAGTTTAACGTCACCTTATTAGTGTTCAGGTCCAGTTTAACTTCACCTTATTATTAGTGTTCAGGTCCAGTTTAACTTCACCTTATTATTAGTGTTCAGGTCCAGTTTAACTTCACCTTATTAGTGTTCAGGTCCAGTTTAATGTAAATGCAGTTGTGTGGCTCAAACATGTTTTTCCTTTTGTTCTTCAGGGAGGTGTTGGATCTTCTCGTGCCTCAACGTCATGCGACTTCCCTTCATGAAGAAGTTTAACATAGAGGAGTTTGAGTTTAGTCAGTCTTATCTCTTTTTCTGGGATAAGGTAAGACACAGATCACAGGTTTTCATGTTTTAATTAAAATGACTCTGGTGGGATTGAACCTGTGCTAATTATAAATGATAGTTTTACATGAGTCAAGAGGTTTGAGTTTGGTAACAGGAAGTAGCACTGAATTATGAAAAGGAATCCCTCTGTCTCATGTGTCCTCAGCTCACATCAAACACATTTTTATGACCGTTTACACAGGGAAGTGTTTGATAAAATGATACTTTTGCTTAAATATACAATATAACAGAAGTATTGTGTAACTTAGACCAGCTTTGGCCCTGGTTTATGGTCAGTAGGTTATTTAGCTTTTTAATTCTAAACTCAGAGTTGTCAAACAGAGGGAAAACAAGGCAATATTTAGTAAAATCTGAAATGTCGTCCTGTTACCTCAGTGAAATGAGGAGTCTAACCTGTCATACGCACTTTACCATTCAGGTGTGGTGATATTTACCGTGTTCCAGTGTTTAAAATTGAAGTTTTTCTTTCTGTTGGTGGTGGACATGTTGTTTAGCAGAGGACATGTTAAACATTATACATCCCCCTCCTCCTACACTTGCCATTGTCCAGTTTAACCGCTCTTTTGTGTGGAGGTCAATGCTCTACTAGTTTACGTCACTGACACAAACACAAGTCCATGAGACTTACAATCATGTGGAGAAGTCAGATTTTTAACTGTTTATTTGAAAATGACGGTTGTATGATTCATTTAAAACACACACTGTGCATATGTGTTTATCAGTTACAGTATAATACGTTTGTCAGTTTAAGTTTGTCATAAATGAGAATGACACTGAAACAAGACGTGTCAATGTTACTTTCACTTTGCACTGAACCGGGACTGAACCGGGACTGAACCGGGACTAAACCGGGACTCCATGATCTGATGTTGTCTCACGTTCTCAGCCTAAACGTCCTGTTGTCTTAAATGACAAACGGCCTGTGTCCTGCTCTCACCACGTCGCTGGTTTCTCTTCCTCAGATTGAGCGCTGTTACTATTTCCTTCACGCGTGTGTGGAGACGGCGCAGAGAAAAGAGCCGGTGGACGGGCGCCTGGTTCAGTTCCTGCTTTCGAATCCCACTAACGATGGAGGACAGTGGGACATGCTGGTCAACCTCATCGGTCAGTTCCTCCCCTGATACAGTTTTTTCAGTACAACAGTTAAAAGAAGAAGTGGTTTGTGCTGGGTGTCTGTGCTCAGGGCTTAAACGTTGGTTTAACTGGACAGGGATGTAAAAAATTATATTCAGATTCTAACTGACACCACATTTAGGATTGAAAGGAGATACTTGTTTAAAAGTATTGAGTCTGTCATTGTGGTCTGAGATAAAGACCATGAAGAGCAGGTACATTTTAATTTAAATTGTATTGTAAAAAAACAGTTAGTTTTTATTATCATTGTTGTATCAAAATCGCAGTTGTAACACAATATTCTTTTTTTCAAGCTTTGAAATCAAGTTTAAATCTCATTTTTGTGACAGTTTCCATCCTCAGTCCTTGAGGATAAATGATGTGCTGTTCTATTTTTCACAGACTGTTTAGAATCCAGAGAAACTGATGAGCTCTGCTGATACTTTATCCCCGATATGCAAGACCAATTTGTATTATTCTCTCCAAATTATTTTATTTAAAATGACCAAACCTCATCCACAAACCTGTGTAACTTCAAAATGGGTGAGAGCTCTCATTCTGTGCAGTGTCTCCTTCACTCATATAAAACATGTCCATATAAAACATGATGCATTTTACAAAATATCAGCTTCTACAAGTTTAAGGTCGATGCTCCATGTGCTAAAAAGCACAAATATGGGCCCAGTACATCTGTATATGATCCATCTCGTCTATTCAAAACCAACAGACTTTGAATAAACTTTGAATAACCTCAACATTAAACTGGTTGTTTTTGCCTGGTCCAAGTGTAAAATATTTGGCTCATAAAGAAATCTGTTCTGTTTAGAAAAATATGGCGTAATTCCAAAGAAATGTTTCCCCGAGTCGCACAGCTCCGAGGCCTCGCGCCGAATGAACGACATCTTGAATCATAAGGTGAGTCCAAAGACATCCCTGCAGGACTTTGGAGATAAGACTCAAGTGTGTGTGTTTACCTTTACAGCTGAGAGAGTACTGTCTACGACTTCGAAACATGGTCACCAGTGACGCCACCAAAGCAGAACTGTCTGAGGCCATGGACACCATGATCGAGGAGGTGAGGCTTTGAACATAACGCTCCAACTGTGACGTTTCCTCCTCTCTCCTGTTTCTGAAAAGTCCTGTCGACAGTGTATTTACTAAAATCCTGTTACATTCATGGCCTTTTTATGAATCGTTCCAGTGACACATAACTTCGTGACATTGCTCGATCTTATCTTCAGTAAATTATTTCCTCATCTTTTTTTATGTGACACTGGCCTTGTTCATCAAAATCTGATCATAAAGTGATTTCTGGACCTTTGACATCACTTAAAGTAAACTTAATGTGATCAGACGGACAATGATTTTACTTTTTCCATTTCATTTACATTTTTTTAGCTTCAAAAATGTGACAATCATATTTTGAGTGCACATGTGTCTTTTGAGTGTCTTATTTATGTTTCATTTTCTTGTTGTATAACAGACTCAGTCGGGTTTGGCCTTTTGTTGATGTTATTTTGTTTTGCCAGAAGAGGGAGCTGTCAAATAAGATGTGAAACAAAACTGCAGCATGAAGCTTCTCTGAGTGTGACACAGGTTTATGTTTTATGTCATTTTAAGAGATTGCACACACATTTCTTTATATTACATTTATCCAACTGGTATCTAACATTTATGCAGCAGTTTTATATCTAAATGACTCCAAGGCATCAGAGCCCCAAATTATCCCCAAATTATCCCAGTTTTTTTCTTTATTTATTCTTTATTTATCAAGGACTATGTACAAATTCATTAATTTTACAAAAGAAAAGACGATTTGTCCCAGATTTAGCTGTTACTGTCCCTCTGCAGCCTCTGGGCAGGTCAACGCACAGACAAATACACATTTCATTACAATTACATCATAAGACTCACAGTTCATCATTAACATTATCAGTTAAATACAATAAAATGTCCCCATGTCCAGTGCATGATGTTTTCTACAGTTCAAATCAATATAAAAATCATTATGTGCAGGTTTTTACAGTGAAACATCAGATTAACCAGTGTTTTCACTGTGGGTCCATAGAAGTTCAGTCTCTTCTCTCTTAATATATTGTCAAATTTGGCAGTGTTGTCTACTTTACTAATGAAATACTTGGTGTAAAAGTACCTGAAACACTTCCACTGATGTCGTAAACGGATGGAGATCATGTTTGTGGAAAAGGCTCCTTTTCTGTCATAGACTGTGTTTGTGACAAAGTGTAGAGGTTTGACACACACTTCCCCTCAGCACAGTGCTCTTCATAGTTCATTATTTTGTCACAGTCAGGTGTAGTTAATGTTTTATAATATATTTGTTAAACAGGAGGACGCCCCAGAAAATCACCTCTTGTATGTGGTGATTTATGTTTTTCCCTCTGTTCAAGCACACGCTCTTTGCCCTGAATACTCACGTGGACTCCTGTCTGATTCTTCCCTTCTGATTTATTAAGTTATAGATGAGTTATTATGTTGTTCAGAAGCAGTTTAGTTGTTTTTTAACTAGACTTTACTGGACCATAGTTTGAAGATTGGACGTCTGTGCCATGTTCATCTGAGTCAGTGACGCTGTGTGTTTCACCTGTTGTTGTGCGTTTGCTGGTCTCATGTTTAAACAGCGTCCCTCGTCTCACACACCTTGGTCCACAGATGCTCGTCAGCACCTCCTCCTCCATCTCCAAACTCATGTTGTGTAACGGAGCCCTCACGACAGAGCAGGGAGGGGCTGTCCCGTGTGTGTTTGTGCACCTGGAAGTGGTTTGTTTTACGAAACGCCGCACTGTCACGGCCACTGCTGATGTGCGATTTGCTCATGGCCCAAAAACGACCACAGCAAAGTCACATTATAAAGCTCCTGACGCCGAGATGAAAAGAGCCACAGAAAAAACTTCAGAGAACGGCTGAGAAGAGTGAGGAGGGCATCGGGAGGAGGGCGTCCGGAGGAGGGCGTCGGGAGGAGGGCGTCGGGAGGAGGGCGTCGGGAGGAGGGCGTCCGGAGGAGGGCGTCCGGAGGAGGGCGTCCGGAGGAGGGCGTCGGGAGGAGGGCGTCGGGAGGAGGGCGTCGGGAGGAGGGCGTCGGGAGGAGGGCGTCGGGAGGAGGGCGTCCGGAGGAGGGCGTCGGGAGGAGGGCGTCCGGAGGAGGGCGTCCGGAGGAGGGCGTCCGGAGGAGGGCGTCCGGAGGAGGGCGTCCGGAGGAGGGCGTCCGGAGGAGGGCGTCCGGAGGAGGGCGTCCGGAGGAGGGCGTCCGGAGGAGGGCGTCCGGAGGAGGGCGTCCCAGAAGAGGCCGTATAAATGGTTCCTCATAAGATACACACTGATGGATTTGATGCTAACGACACATCTGCATCAGTGTTTGATGAAAAACATTAGACATGTAAGACACGCAGCCACAGCCGCTCCTGCCAGTCGTCTCTCTGTCCACAGGTGTCTTGCTCATGGACACGACGGCAGTATGAGGCCGGGTTTGACTCACTGACTGTGGCTCTGGAGGCCATAGCTGTACGAGCCTCTTAAACGGCACAGGGCCAAAGAAAAGCTGTATATTTTACACTTTGCGTGTTGCTCTAGTGTTTGTGTAAAGTCTTGTGGTTTGCCTTTAAACAACAGTAAAGTGGCATTTCCTCTTCGCTGCCACATGTTTCCTCTGCACAGACTGTGTGTTTGTGCGGATCAGAGGCCGTGTCAGTCCTGGTTTGGCGTCTGAAGGTGAGGCTGTGCACGCTTCCTTCACAGAAATGCTGTTTCTCATCACACAAAGTCCAAACTCACTGCTCTGACAGTGAGTTTGGGTTTGGAGTCAGTCTGCTTCTGCTTAGACACCATTTTAAAGATAGATGGTGCCAAAAACTACTCGTACATGGTCAAACGGCGTTCAATATCATGTTCATCCTCTAGAGCAGAGTAAAAGTGACTTAAATATTGATTAGTTTTCTGGGTGTTACTTAATTGGTCTCACATAATTACAGCTGAACCAGTAACGACACGGCAGCAAATCAACAGATCAATAAAACAAGAACATTTATTTACTCTCAATAAACTCTCCTGGAGTTAAATGAGCAGTGTTCTAATGTCCAGAGGGCTGTCTCCAAATGAAGGGTTGGCAGTTCACATCACACTCATGTAGACATTATTGTGTCCTTGGGCAAGACACTTCTGTCACATTGTCAACTACAGCCATGATTTCATGCGTCGTTGCTCGAGGAAGGGCATCTGATGCATAAAAAAAATACTATGACAACCCCGCAAAAATAACACATCAATCTGCTAGACAAAAATGTATTGACTTCAGCCCAGTTTCCTTATGTATTCTCACTGTTCCTTTGCGTGAGAACAGCGTTTGCCCATAACTAACCCTGGATACACTGATCCCAGTGCGGCTCATCCATCTTCAGTGCATTTGAAACAGCACCTGCCTCTGGACCTGCCTCTGGACCTGCCTCTGGACCTGCCTCTGGACCTGCCTCTGGACCCTGGACCTGCCTCTGGACCCTGGACCTGCCTCTGGACCCTGGACCTGCCTCTGGACCTGCCTCTGTGTTTCCCCTTTACTCTCGGCCCATATGGAGCTTTATCAGGGGAGCAGGATTAGTTTCAAAGCGTGGCTCCTTTGGTTCAGTCTGGGATATCTCCAGATCTTTCTGCCTCCTTTACGTGGATGAAAATGAAGTAGATGTTTTACAGATGGGACGGCTCACGCCACACTGGACCTCTCTCATCATCCCACATTACATCATTGATTCAGAGACACATGGAGCTGTGGGTTTGATCACAGTTTGGCAGCGTCTCGTTTGAACCTGTTTTCTTGTTGCGTCTTTATTTATTTTCCAGCATCAGCCCAGGACAGATCTGTAGCCGTGACATTTTAGGCCGTAGATTAAAGTGAATCCTTGATCGACCACTGGATTCCCGTTTAATTTACATTTATTTACCCAAAGTCTGAGCTTCTCTCTTGGTGGGTTGGACGAGCGGTGGACGACCAGCCTGTTTGACCCTTAACTCATCATTGAAATCAGCAAATGATTCGATTGCAGTTCAGTTACAAGTAAATTAATCTCCTCACACACCTTTTGTTTTATATTTTGTCTCAGGTCCTACAAAAGTAAAGTGATCTGCAGTTTCTCCGCACAAATGTGAAGTCTGCTTTTTCTCTTTTAATTACATTTATCTTGTTATTTAATCCCATTTTTGCACCATTTATTTTCCATCTTATTCCTGTGACTTACAAACTTCCACCTGCTCACTCCAGATCCTCTTTGTTCCTCTGTCTAGACTTTAAATGTCATTAAGTGTCGTTCTAACGCTCTGGGACGGCCCTGAACCTGAGCTGATGATCGTGAGTCTTGTTTTTGCCTGTTGTCTGTGGGTTTTTATCTTTGTACGTCTCAATCTGAGGAGTCTGCAGCCTCGGCCTTGGCAGTTTGACCTGTCAGACTAAAATTACTCCAATCGTACCACATGTGTTACTTGTTTACAAAACACGCAAGTTTAATCAAAACCCAGATCATTTTTATCCAAACTGTTTTGCATGGTGTCATTTGCTTACACTCAAAAGTCCAGCTTCTACACAAGAGTTATACATCGTCCAGATTTGAGACGGGGGCAGGTCAGGTCGACACTGGAACTGGTATATTTGGGCTTAAAGACATTTCAGAAGTGGAATGTTTCGTTTCACACGTGCAAAGTATTCATAATTGTAGTATTCATAATTGTAGTATTCGTAATTGTAGTATTCGTAATTGTTACTAACTTATAACTTTTGGGGGAGTAACAAATTTTTGTGTTGTTGTTACTGTGAAAACTGTATATTAATGTTTGTTAAAAGTACTAATAGCTTTTTGGTGTTTATGATGTGGACTTCAGAGCGTTTTTATTAACTGCCCTTATGGACTGAGTGTGACGTCACAGCGTTCAGCTCAAATGAAACTCATCGAGGCCAGAGCAGGTACAGGGAACAATTTGGAGTCGAGTATCATAGCAACCAAAGAGCCAATCCAGAGTGAGGCTTAAAGCCTTTTCCCGCCCACACTGGTTTATCAGAGAGCAGGCGCTTAGCAACGCTGTCAATCAAACCGGTTGCTAACGCTAACAGGAGCGACGTCGGGGAAAGAAGGACCTGATTTGTCTGTTATTAATGTTCAGATCTTGATTTACAGACACAAAAGTGAAATAAAAACCCCAGGATCATGTAGAGGGTTAATACGAACATTTAAGACCAAAATGAGTCTGACAGTTGTAGATATGTATTTATATATATATATATATATATATATATATATATATATATATATATATATATATATATATATATATATATATATATATATATATATATATATATATATATATATATATATATAAAATGTATTAAAACGTACAGGTACTTCAATGCTTTGCTGTAAAAACTACCAGTGTCGACACAATGTGTTTGAGTTTACTGAATGAGAAAATCTCCTAGAACAACACAAATATTTCCTTAAATGTCTTGATTAGTCACACAAATGCTGCGTTCTGCCTTCTGACCTCTCTGTCCCTTTGTCTTTCGTCGCAGAGGCAGATGGTTCAATATTGTCCCTCGTCTGATGTCACTGCGTCTGTTTATGCCCCAAAACGACTCTTTTCAAAGTGGCATTAAGTCCACACTCCCACTGTATTTACTCTGTGTCAGAGGAGGTGGGCACAGGGCAGAGGGCGGCATCAGGTAAAGGGCAGAGAAATATGAAAACAAACACTCAGAAAAGAAGTTAGAAGTGTTTTTTTTCTGTATCTTTGGGGAATTTACTAATGAAAGATTAAGCAACTGAAAGGAGAAGGGCCAAAGTCATTAGGATTGTGGACCAAACTCTGTGCACAGAGAACTACTGATAAACAGCATTTTAAAGTCTGATTAAAATGTCCGACCCGCCCTCCACTGTGTCTCAAACATCCAATCAGATCGTGTTTGTTTTCAGTGACACATGTGAATCAAAGAAGCTCATTGGCCACTCATCATTTTGAATAAAATCACATTTCTCTCACCTCAGATAAACACTCATTCAATCTCTTGTGATATTTTTGTTCCTTGTAAGCAGAGATATTTATTTGGATCAGGATGGACCGTGCATGTCCCTGATTGGCTAATCCACCTGCCACTCAAGTCCATCTGAAAACAGGGAGGAAGTATTAAAGAAGTGTGTGTTCTGGATCACAGGCAAAAAAAACAAAACTCACTCACTCTGTACCTTCCTCACCGCTGATGTGCTTTCATCTTTATCTTTAAGAAGCTTTAACATCAAAAAATCACAACTTTACAAAAATAAAATGTATATGAACGTGTAATAATGTTTTAGAGAAAGGCAGGGAGAATAATTAAAATGAATGGAATGGGGAGAAATATAAAGGTTTTCTGTTCTCAAAAAGAAAAAGCCTTTTAGTTAAAAATGTCATTGGATTTGTATTTATTTTTTGTACCTGCAGTGTCTTACAAAGCTTTGCCTTGGTTTAAGTTTTTGTTGAAGTGAGTTGAGGGAGGGATAGAAGTAAAAAAACACCTCCACCTCCTCCACCTCCTCCACACACACCCGCCCTGGTGTCGCCTAAACCAAAGCTCTGGGACAGACGCCTTTGACTCGAGTGTGTATTTTGTTTTGTGACAGACTCTTGGACGACGACTCTGAGGATGATTTATTTTTGAAGTGGCTCCTTTTGAGTTTTCTTTGCTGATGTTAAAACGCTCTGATAAAATACAAAGAAACATAAAGACAGAACACAAAGAACACAAATAAATCCCGGCGTAGCATGGACCTCCGCTAAGGCACTAGTCTGAACCCGCGTGGACACGAAGCTGCTCTTAATACTTAAAGAATCTCCTCGAGCGAAGCAACAGGATTTGAGCTTGGGTCTGTGAACTTACTATGCCACGTCAACTTTAAAAACAAATCTTAACCTTTGGACCTTTTTTTGAGGGAAAAACATGTTTGAGAATGTTCCCCACTCACTCAGTGTCTTCTCTCTGATCTGACAATAAAGTATTATCTAATCTAATCTAATCTAATCTCACTTTTATGTTGAACGATTATTAAAGCTTTTGCCTCGGATTCTCACAATTTCACACAATTTCAGTTTCAATCAGAGACACTGTTAGACTGTTGGTTCCTTATGGTTTTCATTGAACAAAATGCCTTAAAGTTTTTCTTCAATATTCAGTTTTATTTTTTATACATATTTGCTTTGGATCACTGGCCCTTTATCAATTGTCTTTTAAATATTTGATTAACTATTTTTGGTCAAATATACCTGTATTTCACCATGTATATATGTTTTTATCCTTTGTTTTTCTCAGTCGACTGAGTGGGACAGAGTGACACTTGTCCCTCGCAGAGACACAGTTCATGTGAATGCACAGATAACACTCTCTGCAGCTTAAACATCCGCACTCTAATCATATCTGAGTAAAAACATGAGAACAGAACGGCTAAGACTCTGGGAACGCAGAGGCTTCAATATCCAAACAGAAGAAGAAGAGAAGAGACGGGACAAAGAGACAGAACAGGATGAAGAGACAGAACAAGACTCAAGTGTTTCTATTGTGAGGACAGACTTTATAACGTCAGGATCTATGAGTAACAGGATCAGGACCGAGTGTCCTGCATCATGTAGGATTTAAACTGACTGTTTTTATTGTGTTGTTGACAAATACAGGTCTATAATTTGCCACGAGTGTCAGATTAATATTTTTGTTCCATTTCATGTAAACACAACTGGATTAATGTGAAGAGTTCAGTTTGAAACACGACATTTGATGTGAAAATTAGAGGCGTGTAATGTATTTAACCTCTGCTGCATTATGCCTGTGTCTAATATAAGTGTGATTATATAAATAACACCAGGCCCCTCTGTTCTCTGTGTATTTGGGCTAATAGTTGATGTAAATCTGTCTGTTTTTGTTTAGGTGTTCAGAGTGGCCAGTGTTTGTCTAGGCAGCCCTCCAGAGACCATCTGCTGGGAATACAGGGACAAAGACAAGAACTTCCACCGAATGGGACCCCTGACGCCGCAGGAGTTTTACAGGGAGCACGTCAAACCTCTTTACAACATTCAGGACAAGGTGAGTGGAGTGTGTGAACTGTGTGCGACTGGACGTCCTGTGTGCGACTGAACGGCCCGTGTGCGACTGAACGGCCTGTGTGCGACTGAGCATCCTGTGTGCGACTGAGCGTCCTGTGTGCGACTGGATGTCCTGTGTGCGACTGAAGGTCCTGTGTGCGACTGAGCGTCCTGTGTGCGACTGGATGTCCTGTGTGCGACTGAACGGCCCGTGTGCGACTGAGCGTCCTGTGTGCGACTGAGCGTCCTGTGTGCGACTGAGCGTCCTGTGTGCGACTGAGCGTCCTGTGTGCGACTGAGCGTCCTGTGTGCGACTGAGCGTCCTGTGTGCGACTGAAGGTCCTGTGTGCGACTGAACGGCCTGTGTGCGACTGGATGTCCTGTGTGCGACTGAAGGTCCTGTGTGCGACTGGACGCCCCGTGTGCGACTGGATGTCCTGTGTGCGACTGAAGGTCCTGTGGGGTACTACAAACACGATGATGTTCTTACGATTAGGGATTTTATTTGTGCCACAATCAGAAAAGTGCAGTGTTGCAACAGTACAAACATTACAAAAGAGACATTACTATTTGTAAAAAAGTCCACAAAGGCACTACATGGAAATATAAAAGGACAGAAAAACATCAGTGCTCTTCAGCGTTTATGTAAAAATATATGTTTTTACTGTGTTTTGAGCAGAAAAACACTGTATTATTTAAATTTACTTCACTTTAAAAACAAAGGCATGCATTTATATTTATTATTATTTTAAAATCACAGTTTTTATCACAGTTTTAGTCCATATTAAAGTGATCTGCTGCATGTTTTTCTCATGTCCTTGTCTACATCCACAGTGTAAATGCCTCTTTGTGTTCAGATCTGCCTTGTGAACGACCCGCGGCCTCAGAATCCTTACGGGAAGCTTTACACCGTGGAGTTTCTGGGGAACATGGTGGCGGGCCGTAGCACTCTTTACAACAATCAGCACATCCAGCTGCTCAAGAAGGTGGCGGCCGAGTCCATCAAAGAGGGAGAGGTGGGTCTGGGGGAAACACGATCTCGTGTCGAGCGCCAGTGTCATAAATGTGAAACTCCAATGTTGTAAATCTGAAGTTAATGTTTTGATTTTCCCTCCTGCGCAGGCCGTGTGGTTTGGCTGTGACGTCGGCAAACATTTCCACGGGAAGTTGGGGATAAACGACATGAATGTGTGAGTTTACTGTGTAAAGGTTTGGGCAAAAAACACAAAATAAATTGTCCGAAAAAGTTTACAAATTTAGGTTTCACAAAGACTAAACTGTATTGAGGCTTGAGGGATGAAACTGCGTCATCCAAGTCGTTCAAAAGCAACAAAAAAAGTTTGAAAAATGCTTTGAATGTTGGATACAAAGGAAACCAACGAGGATCATTTTAGTGTTCACGTTTTCCAGATTTGGGCCAAGAAAATGGTCTAACAGTTGAATTTATGCAGTTAAAAACGTGTTGTATTTACAAAAATATAAGAGAAAATGTAAATGTGAGTATGGTAATCGTCGGTTTGGCTGAACACTGTCACCTCAGTATTGTTGAGTGATATTTTGCAGCTGTAATGCCATTTCAATGTGAATATTTATTTCACAAATGTAACATATTTCCTGCATCACTACTTTTTGTAACTGATTTGCTCATTTATCAGTATTGAAGTTATAAGTATTGAGTTCATACTGAGGGTTAACAGAGAAAAACAGTGTTGCAAAAATGTTTAAAATGCTGATAAACAGTAAACTGGTAGAAGATCATGTGAAGCGTTAATAGTCTTTGTGAGTTTGTGGAGTTGACTCTGAGCCCTAAAACTCACCTCTCATTGGTCAAACCTTTAGCTCGTCATCATTTGTCTCTGTTTCTGGCGCCAGGCTAAATTTACCCGCTGAACCTGTTTGCTGTGAATGTCTGTTCACTCGAGCGGCTGATGAGCTGCAGTTATGTGTTTATAGCCAAATATCATTATCACAGTTGAATAAAGTAGATTTACAGACTCTGCAGAGCCTGTGCATTGAGCTCAATGAGAAGAAAGAAATAAAGACTGATCCTAGTGGACTTATATCAGCACATGGACGTCCTCAGCGTTGGTTTGATTCACAGCTGAACGTCTTTAGTCATTCTGAGTTTTTTTCTAATTTATACTTTTATATAAAAACACCAAACCAAAAATCAAAGCTCTGCCTCTGACGCAGAAGTTATTTTTTAAACCGCCTGTTCAATCCTCCTTTTTCACATCTATGTGAAACTGTGGAGAAGGACACAGCTCCAGAGGACTGCAGTATTAAGTACTGCAGTATTAAGTACTGCAGTATTAAGTACTGCAGTATTAAGTACTGCAGTATTAAGTATTGTAAAAACATGTGACTTTGGCTCTTGTACCTTCATTTCTCTCACTTTGTCATTTTGTCCTTCCACATTTTCAGTGTAGGAGTTCGTTTTTTTTCATAATTTCAAAATGAGACAGGCCTGTGTCACAAAACAGATTTATCACTCTAAATATTTTATACATATATATATATATATATACACACACACATATATATACACACACATATACACAGCACGTTTTCACCTTCAAGACGATCCGAGTGTTTTACAAAAGGAACTGCACCCACACACTTGCACACTCACACCCTCTCGCACACCCCCGCACACACACACACACACACACACACACACACCCTCTCACACACACCCCCGCACACCCCCACACACACTCACGCACACCCCCACACACCAGTGTACACACACCGCTCCACCAATGATGTTTATGTCGAGAGCAGGACTTGAACCACCTTTGTCTCAGTGGACAAACACAACCTGCTCATGTGCCACGCCCATCGTACACATGTGTAAAATAATAGTTTGATTATAGTTTCGTTAAAGATTAGAGAACATAATAAACTTCCCTCTTCCCTCTGTGCGTCTCTCAGGTTTAACCATGAGCTCGTATTTGGCGTCTCGGTGAAGAACCTGTCAAAGGCAGAGAGGCTGATTTTCGGGGACTCGCTCATGACCCACGCCATGATCCTGACCGCCGTCACCGACAAGGTGGGTACTCTGAGCGGGACAGGTGCGTCAGTGCGGCCCAAACACATGTTCTACACACATGGACACACAACACTACGCACGTTTGAAAAGTTTGTTCCATCAAACATTGTACACTGTTTATGCCGCTCTAATGGGCTGCAGTTTCTCTCAGTGCTGTCAATTTCCTCTCTGTAAGTAAGCCCAGATGCCCTGACACGTTTTTGGGGCTGTCACATTGTACGCCTGGTCCTATACATGCTCTGTCTGTCCCTCAGGAGGGGAAAGAAGGCTACGAGAAGTGGAGGGTGGAAAACTCGTGGGGCGACGACCGTGGAAACAAAGGTAATTATTTCAAATATTGATACACAAAGCTGTTTTCCGAGTCACAACATGTGACTGATGTCCATTTGAATATAAACACAGTAAATGTATTTGTTTTTTGGCCTGGATATTTTATAGTTCTACAGAATGTCCAGGCTGTTCCAGTGAAAGTATGTGAGCTTTCCCTTCTTGGATTTGAGGAAAACTCTTTAGAAAAAAATCTAATTCATCTGTTTTTTTTTAACTCAAAACCAGGGTCAAAACAGCAGGTCAGATTGTGAAACTTGGTTGTGTCTGGTTTTCTTCACATGAACAGTTTGGTCCTAGATATCTCCTCAAATGAAACTTCACTGAGATATTTAAAATAACCCACTGCTTCCACCTCAGCAGCACCAGCTCCTGAACAGGGACAGTTAGGGAGCCACCGATCCAGCTTTTTCGATATATCAACAGATACCAAAGACCAAAAACAGCATTTATTTCCTTTAGACAAAAATAAGACCGAACTGGTCCAAATGTTTCTGTAGCTGTTATTTATCCCACAGTAACTACACTCCAGCTTTGTGTAAAGTTCAAACATGAAGAGACTTTCTGTGCGCCGCGACCTGTAAATAGTCTTAGTGCATCGGTTTATTTGATCATCCAGGATGCAGGCTGAGCCGATATTTGGAAGCCGATATCCGATACCAGTATCGGATCAGTGCGTCTCTAATAAACTGAACCAGGACCATCGTTTGTGCTTTGACACAAAGCTCATCTGTTGAAACTTATTCTGTGGGGAGTAAATCAAAATACACTCAGACAAAAAGGGGAAAAGTCACCCAAACTTTCATAGTGAGAAAACAGGGACCACCAAAAAAGAAATTAATTAGATGTTTGTTAATTTGTGACCCCCTCAGCTCCATAATCACTGGAAACTCTAATATTATCTCCAGGAAGAAGATTACAGTATCACACTCTACTTTTCTCTGTTTTTCACCCCAGCTCCTTGTGAATCCATCGTCTTCAGTTTATTTTCTCTGAATTCTAAGCAGGTTTACACAAAGGCCTCCCCATGTGGCTGCTTTATGAACTTATAATTGGCTGCGTCTTGGTAGAAATGCTCACATTTGGTGTTTTTGTTTCTTAGCTTAGAACTTCAAGGGGAAATTGCATAAAGTCAATGTAACAAAACAAGTTGACCTCAGACCACTGGAGAAACCACAGTGACTTTGTTCATAATGCCTCCTGTGGCTTTCCAACTTTACTTAACCACACATTGGCAGAGATGACCTAAGTCAGCTGGTTCTGCTACTACTGCAGTAATGTAAGGCTTTACACAAGAGTCCACACACTTTTATAGTTTATATTATTAGAGCTCATACTGGGGCTGTCACAAGTATCAAATATCAATACTAACACTAGTATCAAAACTACATACTCTACATACTCATTTGAGCAGGTATCAATACTAAAGTCACATGAGCAGAAATGAACTTTTCCTGAATCTTTATCTGTATCAGACACAGATTCGTCCATGGTCCACAGTGAACCTCCTGGACACTGATCACACAGATGTAACTCCACAGATGTAACTCCACAGATGTAACTCCACAGATGTAACTCCACAGATGTAACTCCACAGATGTAACTCCACAGATGTAACTCCACAGATGTAACTCCACAGAGTAACAAAACAAAGTACTGTTAATATTAGATCTTAAGAAGATGTGTCCCTCAGTCGTCCAGGTCTGATCCACAGTAAAAGACAAAAGTTAAATCTGTAACTGGACAAAAAGTTGTAGGAGTGAAGACGTTTCACTGCTCGTCCCAGCCACTTAGGACGTTTCATAACTTGGATGTTTATCCTGTATCCATGAGGGGAGGCACACCTCCTCCACGCCATTGGCTTAAATATATTTATTTCCATGGAGATGATGGAGGTCTAGGTCATGTTCCAGGTTTGATCTATGGAGAGGCTACCCCCCCTCACAATTAGAATGTATATTTATCATCAGTAAAGTCTTCTGCAGCTGAATAAATGAAAGACGCATTTGTAATGCCGTAGTGCGGAGGATTCCAGGAGTAATAACATGAAGATAACCAGGTCATTTGAGAAATGAACCGACAGAACAAATTCAGATCGTTCTGATTCAGGGTAAATGCTTTTTCACACACACACACACACACACACACACACATGAGCCAAAAGGAACTACAAGGCCACGTCAGAACAAATTCAGATCGTTCTGTGCCGGTGAAAGAGCATCACCCCTTGAATACAAATGAGCCCTAACCAAAATCTTCAGAATATTTACATAACCTTGCTCCACACCTCCTGCGCGCTCCCGCTTCACGCCGCGCTCCCGCGTCACGCCGTGCTCCTGTGTAACTGTAGAACATTTGCTCCGTCTTGAACCTCAGAATCTCGTGGCTTCGGGGAAAACATCTGAAATCTTGTGTCAAGTCAGATTTCTTTCACACATATTCCGCTGCATAAACATCGGGGCGGTCTGTCCACGGCCAAATTAATAAAGTTTCAGAGAACAAAAGTTTAAGACGTGGAGCTCACTTGGGAATGTGGGACTGTTTGTTTGAGAAAAGCTGCAGGGAAAAGACACACAAACAGCAGCGGCGGTAAAGAAAATACTGCAGGTTTTACACATCGACTGGGCTTTAAATTTAAAGAAGACACTTTTATATACGCCACAATTCGATATTTCAACATCTTAATAATATGGAGCCCTAATATAATAAACACAATGCACAGAACTCAGTTCTTTCCAAAAATGTGTGTTTTTTTAGAGCAGCTGGTGTCAGATTTAATACAAAACTGTGCATCGATGTTTTTATGCCCCAAACACTCCATAAATGATGTCACAGACACTTGGGTCCCGCGTCATGTCCTTTGGGTCGTCGGGTCAAATGTTGGACATTCACTGTGTGACTTGACTAAACAAACCACAAAACTGAACCAAAGTCAGTTTGTACCAAAAGATTAAAGTGCAGGTTTAGTTTAGCCTTTTAGTTTGATTATAGCCTCAGTATTTAAACTTTACACATTTCAAACAGTGATTCATATTTTGATCATATGGACACATTCATCGTTCATCGTGGCCTCGTTCTAGAGCTCGTGGGGTGAGAATGTAAACTTACTCTGACAGGTGACGTTCGGCTCTTTTCAACAGTTTCTTAAGGTTGGATCTGGATCTCATTTTTGAAAATAACATTGTTTTCTTTCAATTTTGTATAAATTTTTACACTGACTAATGCTGAACCAACACAAGGACCAGCACTGAAGCATTTTAACAAAAACAGATAAAAAACTGAAAAAATATATGAATCCAGTTGTTTCTCTTGAATATTCAGCACAAAATCAACTAAATTAAGCTTTATTTTCTCAAAATCTGCACAAAATACTTTACTTTTTACTCTTTAAGTAAATGTTTTAAACTTTAATACTTTTATGCAAGTAGATTTTCATTATGTATGTACTTTTACTTGAGTACTATTTTACTCTGGTATCTGTACTTTTACTTCTGTTCTTAAGGTTCAGTAAGAGCACATCCACCTGCCACATCTCTGTTGGTCTGTCCCAGGGCAACTGTGGCTTTAGTTCACCATCAAACGTGACCTAACACTGATCTTATTCCAGTGACTTTTGAATATAAATGTGCAAAAGTGTAAAAAGCAGCTACGCCAGTGATTGAACCCAAACATGATAATGTGCACGAGTGTCATTAAATGTGCACGAGTGTCATTAAATGTGCACGAGTGTCATTAAATGTGCACGAGTGTCATTAAATGTGCACGAGTGTCGTTAAATGTGCACGAGTGTCGTTAAATGTGCACGAGTGTCATTAAATGTGCACGAGTGTCATTAAATGTGCACGAGTGTCATTAAATGTGCACGAGTGTCATTAAATGTGCACGAGTGTCATTAAATGTGCACGAGTGTCGTTAAATGTGCACGAGTGTCATTAAATGTGCACGAGTGTCATTAAATGTGCACGAGTGTCGTTAAATGTGCACAGACGTGGTTGGGGTTAAAGTGTGATACTCTGATAGTGACACAAGTGTGATACTGAAATAAGTGTGATACTCTGATAGTGATACAAGTGTGATACTGAAATAAGTGTGATACTCTGATAGTGATACAAGTGTGATACTCCGATAGTGATACAAGTGTGATACTGAAATAAGTGTGATACTCTGATAGTGATACAAGTGTGATACTCCGATAGTGATACAAGTGTGATACTGAAATAAGTGTGATACTCTAATAGTGATACAAGTGTGATACTCCGATAGTGATACAAGTGTGATACTGAAATAAGTGTGATACTCTGATAGTGATACAAGTGTGATACTCTGATAGTGATGCAAGTGTGATACTGAAACAAGTGTGATACTCCGATAGTGATACAAGTGTGATACTCCGATAGTGATACAAGTGTGATACTCTGATAGTGATACAAGTGTGATACTCTGATAGTGATACAAGTGTGATACTCTGATAGTGATGCAAGTGTGATACTGATATAAGTGTGATAGTGATATAAGTGTGATACTCGTGCAGCCGCCTGTCAAACACCTCACTTCCATTTGAGTCGACTTCTCTGTTAAAGCTGGAATTCTATTCATTTCAAGAGGAAAGTCCTGCTGTCATGATATAAAGTGGAGTAGTCGGGCTGAGCGACAAAAACGGATCTTATTTACTGCCACGATTTTCACAATTCAGTTTAATTTTGTCGTTTATAAACAAAAGTTTCAGTACAGTGTTCCCTCGTTTATGGTGGGACTTTATTATTTACATTATTCTCTCTGTTTTTGTCTGTAAAACCCCTCACCACACACTTTATACACTTTTCTCACACAGGCGTTAACAGTTTCTCATATTTCTCTCTTGTTTAATAGTGACTCATGTATTTAACAGTTCCTCTGACCCCGCCTCTTTGTTTCGATCCAACATTTGAGCATAAACGATACAGACGTTTAACCACTCGCTCCAAACCACACACTTCACACATCGACTTCAGCTGATCAACCAGTAGAAGTAACATTTGGATCTCTATAAAAATCTGATTAATGTTTGACTGGTCGACTGGTGTGACCCGACGTCTTTTCAGCTCTTCACTCTTTGTCACATGTCAGATGTGGTGAGTTTCAGGTCGTTTATTCCAGGTCACGCTGTCGTGTTTCTATGACACTCTCTTCATGCACTTTTATGTGTGGAATATATGAATCCTGAACAACCAACCGCTCACCACTTGGACTAATTATGTGGCACCTCGTGTGTTTTTACCTGATGCAAAATGAATTTACGAGACAATTAAGACGGGATATCACTGTTTTATTGTTCTTTACCTTTGTGTTGTATTACCTGTATATTCGTTTTTTATCGACTTTGTTGCAGCTGAAGTGCTTTTCAAATGTGATGCAGTGATTTTTACTTTATAAAAATAACCCACAATAGTCAGCGTCACTTCCTGTTGGTCACTTTTATTATGAATTCTCACAGTTCAAATGATTTTCAGCGCCGTCGGGCAGTTTGTTCAGAGTTTTGGTCGACATTATGGAGAGAAAATGGAGCCGGTGCTCATCTGACTGTGTAAAAGTTTGATTTAAAGATCACACATCGTCACATGTTCGTGGGAATCGAGTCTGTGTAGTGTCCGCTGTAAATCATAATCTGTTCATCACACTGATCATAACACATCTCTTTAAGCGTCTAAATGACCTGTCTTAAAGGTGCACTGTGTAACCTTTAAGGCGTCTTCTGTTTGTTTCTCGTGTCGGCCGCTCACGATAAACTGAAGTACGATATACAGAGAAATACTGCGATAAACAATAATACTGAAACTACTTAAGCCACGGACACAGATCAGGACAAAACAGTTTTTAAATCTACAGCAGAATTTAAAAGTCTGAGCTTCAACAAATGAAACATCAGAATGAAACCGTAATTATCCACAGAAGTGATTTATTTTACTCGTTAAATCAAATCTCTTCATACTTTAAGAAAATGGAATAAATCTCCCTCAATATTGTACAGAAATTGTCACATGATAAATATTGATTGATTCTCGCAGCTTTTCATATTTTGAGGGTTAAGTCCATTTTGTAACGTTTTCATGGAGACTTGGAGATGGAGGTTTGTCTGGAATGTTTCACAATATGGCATTAAAGTTCATGGAGGTACAGGTCACGTCTGTGGAGAGGTGACTCTGCTGACAGTATATATAATAAAACTCCTCTAACTGAAAAAAACAAGACATGCAAACATCCCAAACAACAACATCTCCAAGGAGAAAAGAAACATCTTCATCAAAAGAAATGACGTGTTTTATTTCGTCTGTAACTCGTCCGTCACTGAATTCCTTCCTCTTTTTGTCTTTTTGTCTTTTGCAGGTTACTTGATCATGACGGACGACTGGTTTTCCGAGTACGTTTATGAAGTGGTGGTCGATAAGAAGTTCCTCCCCGCAGACGTCCTGGAGGTGATGCAACAGGAGCCCGTTGTACTTCCTGCCTGGGACCCGATGGGGGCGCTGGCTTAACATCCGGCCTGTTCCTCTGCTGCTTTTACCTCTGCCCCCGCTCCACAATCAACCTCTTCTAGATAAAATAATAAAAGATTTTGATTTCTTTTTTACTGGACTTTGTCGTCTTTGTTTTGTCTTTGGGACAGAGTTAAATTATGTTTATATTTGAAATGGAAAAACCTGAACAATTACAAAATAAATCTACTGAAGTCACAGAGAGAACGGCGACGATCTGCTCCATATTTAAGATTTACTACAACTTTAAATACATGAAACATTAAGATTCACTCATTTATTTCAACAGTTTTACAAAAAGGCCAATTTATTACATTTATTATTCTCTTCATTACATTGATTATTCTATTTATTACATTATTTTTCTTTTTTTTTTATTACACACAGTATTTTTTTCTACTGAGGAGATCACCGACTTGTCTCCACAGATGTGTGAATGTTCCACAGTGTGGCTTTAAACTTCTGTCTTGTGTTACTCATTACGTCCTTCTACACAGATCTGACTCGTACTGTGGCCTGGAAGTGCCTCCAACAGGAAATAAGTTCAGTCCCAAACTGTGAACCAACAACAGCTCCACCGAGCGGGTGGTGCGCCCTCACCCCTCACTGAGCGGGTGGTGCACCCTCACCCCTCACTGAGCGGGTGGTGCGCCCTCACCCCTCACCGAGCGGGTGGTGCGCCCTCACCCCTCACCGAGCGGGTGGTGCGCCCTCACCCCTCACCGAGCGGGTGGTGCGCCCTCACCCCTCACCGAGCGGGTGGTGCGCCCTCACCCCTCACCGAGCGGGTGGTGCGCCCTCACCCCTCACCGAGCGGGTGGTGCACCCTCACCCCTCACTGAGCGGGTGGTGCACCCTCAGCCCTCACGGCTCTTTCTCAGTTTGTTTTTGGCCCTTCTGTCGGTGGAGGATTTGTGAGCTGCACATTTTTGTTCTGTGATTAACGACGTTTGAAACACTCCCAAAAAACATTATTCACATTTGGATTGATTTACTCCAACGGCCAAAGTAAATCTCAAACTGCACAAATTAAAAATCTGAGATATTTCAGTTTAAACATAAATCACAGACGCAGATGAACGAGAATGAGCCACGTTCAGGACGAGCCGTGATCAAAATGGAACTTTGTGTTTCAGCCAAAATAAAATATTGTGATCTGTCTCAGTTTGGACTTTATCAAGACGTCGAAGACACAGGAGCCGCAACAAAACCACCATGAACCTGAAGGCCACGCGTCCCGGGCCCCGCCTCCCGAGCCCCGCCTCCCGGGCCCCTCCTCCCGGGCCCCTCCTCCCGGACCCCTCCTCCCGGGCCCCTCCTCCCGGGCCCCTCCTCCCGGGCCACGCGTCCCGTGACAATAATGTAAGAATAATGTCAATAATAATGTCGCTCTGTTATTTATGAGGAAAAGGTCAGAAAAATGCTCTTTTTATTCAGTTAAAGCCGCGTGTTCATTGGTTGGCGTAATGAGCCGTAATGAGCCGTAATGAGCCATATTGAGCCGTAATGAGCCGTAATGAGCCATCCAATCAGAAACACACACATCGACCCTGAATAAACTTTCCCTTTTTACAGTAACGCGTCTTGACTCCACTTTTCAAACACGTCTCAACTTCAAGTTCAAGGTAAATAAATAGTAAGTACTGGTACTATCTATAGTACTTACTGTAGTATATACTGGCAAGTACTGGTACTTTCCGTGGTACTTACTGCTGTTTGTACTTTTAAGTATTGAAGTAGTTACCAGTGAGACCGGACTGTACTTTAAAGCCAGACATTATGGTAGTTGGCTGGTAATTACTGGTACTTTCTGTAGTACTTACTGTTTATCTGTGCTACTTCTTCTATAGTAATTACCAGTACAAATACTGGTACCACTCTGTAGTACTTACTATCACTTGTACTGCTATTGACTGAGGTATTTAAAAGCAATATGAGGCCGTACCACTGATATTTACAATGGTACCAGTACTAGTACCAGTACTTATTAGTCCAAGTATCACTTCTTGTACCACTATAAGTACAGCTGTAAGTACCACAAAGTACCACTATATCAGTGCTGGGCCGTCTCTGCTGGCCAAAAAAATATATCTGAATGACAGACTGATGTTAATTATATTTTGTCCATGAATACTGATTAAATAATTATAAATGGTCTGTCCTTCCCTTCGTAGCTTTTACCCTTAAGCGTTTAGCCAATCACATTTCAGACACCATCTGTTGCCAGGCAGAGTCAACGTCAAATACATCTGCCTGGAGGCCTCAGCTCTGCCCTCGAGTCAAACATAAGTGTCCATCAAACTATCGCTTCAACCAATCAAATGTTGAGTTGTTGACACCGAGGCCCCGTAGCAGGAGCACGGTAACCGCGTATTCACCACGTTTGACCGGCTGGTCAGAGCGGGTATTAGCCGGAGCTAGCAAACTGCATCTGTAGAGCCGCACAACACAAATATATAACCCACAACGGCTGCCGACCGAAGCTAGCGAGCCTGTCCCGACTGAAGCTAACGAGCCTGTCCCGACTGAAGCTAACGAGCCTGTCCCCACTGAAGCTAGCGAGCCTGTCCCCACTGAAGCTAACGAGCCTGTCCCCACTGAAGCTAGCGAGCCTGTCCCCACTGAAGCTAACGAGCCTGTCCCCACTGAAGCTAACGAGCCTGTCCCCACTGAAGCTAACGAGCCTGTCCCCACTGAAGCTAACGAGCCTGTCCCCACTGAAGCTAACGAGCCTGTCCCCACTGAAGCTAACGAGCCTGTCCCGACTGAAGCTAACGAGCCTGTCCCGACCGAAGCTAACGAGCCTGTCCCGACCGAAGCTAACGAGCCTGTCCCGACCGAAGCTAACGAGCCTGTCCCCACTGAAGCTAACGAGCCTGTCCCGACCGAAGCTAACGAGCCTGTCCCGACCGAAGCTAACGAGCCTGTCCCGACCGAAGCTAACGAGCCTGTCCCCACTGAAGCTAACGAGCCTGTCCCGACCGAAGCTAACGAGCCTGTCCCCACTGAAGCTAACGAGCCTGTCCCCACTGAAGCTAACGAGCCTGTCCCCACTGAAGCTAACGAGCCTGTCCCCACTGAAGCTAACGAGCCTGTCCCGACTGAAGCTAGCAATGATCTAATAACAGAGGAAACTATGTGGAGTTTCTTTCTCTCATTGACCAACACGGACATTATCACTGTCCACTAATGAAGTGTTAAGTTAAAAAAAGCACCGTTTGTCTCTGTTATGGTGGATGAGACGACGCGAGTGACGCTGCTCTGGTCCTGCGTGACGTCACGGCACAGGTGTTACGTTACGGCACAGGTGTTACGTCACGGCACAGGTGTTACGTCACGGCACAGGTGTCACAGGTGTCACATTTGTAGATGTCCCCTGTGGGGCTGAGGACACTGTTGGTCTTATCCATGTTTTGGTGCAAACGTCTGGATAAAGTGGCACAGAGTTTGGACGGCGCCGCGGTCACGTCTTCTGGATTGAACGGGTGAGTAAAATGTTGCTATTTTCTTAAATATTATTAAGTTTAAGTTTATGAGGTTATTATTATATTATATTATTATTGATGTTTTGTGTGTGTTACTTGTGCGTCCCGTGTGTGTTTCTTCAATAAAAGACTTTATTGTGGATACACGTGTTTTCTGCGTCGCAGCGGCTCTTTGTCCTGCGTTTGTGCACAGATTGTTTTTATAAAATACTTATTGATAAGTGGATTATTCAGACGTGGCACCACTGAAGGCCACTGAGTTATACAGTAAGTATCAGTATAAGTACCAGCCAAAGTACCACCAGAAGTACCATAGTAACTACCCCAGTAAGTACCACTGTAAGTACCACAGTAATCACCAGTCCAGTATCTACAAAGTACCACAGTAATCACCAGTCCAGTATGTACAAAGTACCACAGTAATCACCAGTCCAGTATGTACAAAGTACCACAGTAATCACCAGTCCAGTATGTACAAAGTACCACAGTAATCACCAGTCCAGTATGTACAAAGTACCACAGTAATCACCAGTCCAGTATGTACAAAGTACCACAGTACGTCCTGGTGAGACCTGGACCGGATTTTACAGATATTTTTTCTACTTGGTTCATATTTGTGAAGTCGCCTCATGGGTCCAAATATTTAGCTTTTTGGTAAAAAACTCTTTGTACTTTTACTCGAGTAATATTGTTCAAGTACCTGTACTCCTTGTACTTTTACTCGAGTAATATTGTTCAAGTACCTGTACTCCTTGTACTTTTACTCGAGTAATATTGTTCAAGTACCTGTACTCCTTGTACTTTTACTCGAGTAATATTGTTCAAGTACCTGTACTCTTTGTACTTTTACTCGAGTAATGTTGTTAAAGTACCTGTACTCTTTGTACTTTTACTCGAGTAATGTTGTTAAAGTACCTGTACTCTTTGTACTTTTACTCGAGTAATGTTGTTAAAGTACCTGTACTCTTTGTACTTTTACTCGAGTAATATTGTTAAAGTACCTGTACTCTTTGTACTTGTACTCGAGTAATGTTGTTAAAGTACCTGTACTCTTTGTACTTTTACTCGAGTAATGTTGTTAAAGTACCTGTACTCCTTGTACTTTTACTCGAGTAATGTTGTTCAAGTACCTGTACTCTTTGTACTTTTACTCGAGTAATGTTGTTCAAGTACCTGTACTCTTTGTACTTTTACTCGAGTAATGTTGTTCAAGTACCTGTACTCCTTGTACTTTTACTCGAGTAATGTTGTTCAAGTACCTGTACTCTTTGTACTTTTACTCGAGTAATGTTGTTCAAGTACCTGTACTCTTTGTACTTTTACTCGAGTAATGTTGTTCAAGTACCTGTACTCCTTGTACTTTTACTCGAGTAATGTTGTTCAAGTACCTGTACTCTTTGTACTTTTACTCGAGTAATGTTGTTCAAGTACCTGTACTCTTTGTACTTTTACTCGAGTAATGTTGTTCAAGTACCTGTACTCTTTGTACTTTTACTCGAGTAATGTTGTTCAAGTACCTGTACTCTTTGTACTTTTACTCGAGTAATGTTGTTCAAGTACCTGTACTCTTTGTACTTTTACTCGAGTAATGTTGTTCAAGTACCTGTACTCTTTGTACTTTTACTCGAGTAATGTTGTTAAAGTACCTGTACTCTTTGTACTTTTACTCGAGTAATGTTGTTAAAGTACCTGTACTCTTTGTACTTTTACTCGAGTAATGTTGTTAAAGTACCTGTACTCTTTGTACTTTTACTCGAGTAATGTTGTTAAAGTACCTGTACTCTTTGTACTTTTACTCGAGTAATGTTGTTAAAGTACCTGTACTCTTTGTACTTTTACTCGAGTAATGTTGTTAAAGTACCTGTACTCTTTGTACTTTTACTCGAGTAATATTGTTCAAGTACCTGTACTCTTTGTACTTTTACTCGAGTAATGTTGTTAAAGTACCTGTACTCTTTGTACTTTTACTCGAGTAATATTGTTCAAGTACCTGTACTCTCTCTGAAGCACGTGTCATGTTGTGCTGTTGTGATGTTGTGTTGTTGTGTTGTGATGTTGTGTTGTTGTGTTGTGATGTTGTGTTGTTGTGTTGTGATGTTGTGTTGTTGTGTTGTGATGTTGTGTTGTTGTGATGTTGTGTTGTGATGTTGTGTTGTTGTGTTGTGATGTTGTGATGTTGTGTTGTGATGTTGTGTTGTTGTGTTGTGATGTTGTGTTGTTGTGATGTTGTGATGTTGTGATGTTGTGTTGTGATGTTGTGTCGTTGTGTTGTGATGTTGTGATGTTGTGTTGTTGTGATGTTGTGATGTTGTGATGTTGTGTTGTTGTGTTGTGATGTTGTGATGTTGTGATGTTGTGTTGTGATGTTGTGTTGTGATGTTGTGTTGTTGTGTTGTGATGTTGTGTTGTTGTGATGTTGTGATGTTGTGATGTTGTGTTGTGATGTTGTGTTGTTGTGTTGTGATGTTGTGATGTTGTGTTGTGATGTTGTGATGTTGTGTTGTGATGTTGTGTTGTTGTGTTGTGATGTTGTGTTGTTGTGATGTTGTGATGTTGTGATGTTGTGTTGTGATGTTGTGTTGTTGTGTTGTGATGTTGTGATGTTGTGTTGTTGTGATGTTGTGATGTTGTGTTGTGATGTTGTGTTGTTGTGATGTTGTGTTGTGATGTTGTGTTGTGATGTTGTGATGTTGTGTTGTGATGTTGTGATGTTGTGATGTTGTGTTGTGATGTTGTGATGTTGTGCTGTTGTGCGTCCGGGCGACACCTTGAATCTCCTTTGATGATGTAAAGTTCTGGAGCTGTTTCTACTGGACAGACTCCATCACCTCCACCCACGGCTTTACCTCCACCTCCTCCACCTCCTCCACCGTCTGTGTGCATAACCCCGGCAGTCGTGCGTCGCTTTGTGCACTGTGTGTGTGTGTTTAAATGCAGTGTGTGTGTGTGTTTAAATGCAGTGTGTGTGTGTGTTTAAATGCAGTGTGTGTGTGTGTGTTTCAGTGAGCAGATTAACCTCCCACAGCAGTATTAGCTCTTGAGGCTGATGGAATGACGTTGACCAAACCTTTCTCCACAAAGAAAAGCTCAGGTCACAACCGGGTCACTCCCGGGTCACTCACGGGTCACTCACGGGTCACTCACGGGTCACTCACGGGTCACTCACGGGTCACTCACAGGTCACTCCCGGGTCACTCACGGGTCACTCACGGGTCACTCCCGGGTCACTCACGGGTCACACCCGGGTCACTCCCGGGTCACTCACGGGTCACTCACAGGGCCAATTGTTTAGAGTTTTGTAACACGGGGCAGATTAAGACGACAGCACAGTCATTGTTCAGTGTTTATTTAGTAGTTTAACCTTTTTATTCTTCAGTTTCTCTGTTCTTAGCGTCGTGTTTGGCAAACTCCCAATGTCCAGATAAGTTGTAGGTCACATTAAAGGCGCTGTAGGCCGCATTAAAGGCGCTGTAGGCCGCATTAAAGGAGCTGTAGGCCGCATTAAAGGAGCTGTAGGCCGCATTAAAGGCGCTGGTCACAGCCGGCTGCAGACGGATTAAACTTTATTTGAAGCAAAACTCAATTTAGTAACATGTTTATTTCACTCGTTTACCACCTGATGTATGCGTTTGTGTCTTCTCTTGTTTCTCTTGTAAATATGCATCAGCGAGTCCAGGATTAGAGACGAGGATCCGGCTCTCGGGCTCAGGGCCGGAGCTGCGGAGAGGCGAGCATGCTTGAGTGTGTCTTAAATAAGCCACAGGTGCAGAGTGTGTGTGGGTTTAGATGGAGGTGAGGACGGAGGGACGAGGACGGAGGGACGAGGACGGAGGGACGAGGACGGAGGGACGAGGACGGAGGGACGAGGACGGAGGGACAAGGACGACACGCTGCTGAGGACGAGGTAAGACTCATGTTTAAGAATGTGACTTAAATATGACACATGACAAACTGAGACGACGATTTCCTGCTTTTAATCAGACTCAGAGGTTTTAGAGTTGCACTTTTTTACCTTCATTTATTTGACCTACATCTTTAACTTTACAACAGTCGTTCATGGATTTTATAATATAGAGTATTTATAAGCTCAAAGTCAGGAAAATAAGCAGATTTAACAACATTTAACTGTGAACATATCAGATTTTTTTCTTTTCAGTTCATTGGATAATATTTATTAATAATAATGTACATTTGATCTTTGTTTTATTAGGTTTACTTTTGATTTTGTCCCATTTTAGAGAGAGTTTAAGTCTAATCTGGAGTCAGTGTGTTCTGTAGAGTCAAACCTGGAGCAGCCCCTGTGACTTTTTCACATATTGGTGTAAAAATGCACATAAATGGTCCATCCTTTGATTTTTGAACAGCTCACAGTAAATTCAGGTCAAACTGAGCTAAAAAATGTGGCATAAATCCAAAGCATTTTTAGCAAAGCCTTGAGTAATTAACACAATATGAGCCCAGCCTTCAAACAGCCACAGGTCTGAGCTGAAACATGCAGCTCGTTTCTCAGAGGAAACTTCAGGATTACGACGTCGTGACTTCAGACCCGTCACACTTTTGTGCCACAGGTTTGTTATTTTTAGAACATTTGTTAAAGTAGCTCTATAAATATAAACAGAACTCTTATTATTGTCCAGCTCCTTGTTTCCATGGAGTTATTACTTTGGCATGTTCCACAGTAGGACTTTAAACTTATCAGTTTTCACTGACAAGAATCGACACCACCGGGTTCATTCAAGTCAGATCTGTGCAGCGGCGAGCCCGCTTACAGTAAGAACCCACTTTTTTGAAGGTCTTTTTTAGCAAAACAGCAGGAGTTAAACTAATGTAAGATTAACAAATCTGAAGACAAAGGAAAAATGTGTGTCCCTCAGACGTCCAGGTCTGACCCAGAGAAAAAGACAAAGTTAACTCTGTCACTGGACAAAAAGTTGTATGACTGAAGACGTTTGGCTGCTCGTTCAAGTCTCTTCTTCAGTTGTGGTCAGATTCCTGCTGGACACTGCCTTATATCTGTCTGAAGGGGGCGCTAACACTGAAACTGGAAACAACTTTTATTTACAGTTTCTGTTTGTAGGCTGAGGTCTATTGAGCTACACTAAGTGAGCACTGTGCCTGAGACAGACTTAACATATTCATTCAGGTCTTAATGGGTGCTACTATTGTTCTTTTTGTTTCCTTTGTTTGCTTTGGGTTGGTGGGTGGAGTTATAGTTGGGGGTCAGGTGATGTCTCAGGCCTCATTCCTATTCAAGGAAGGACTGTCTTTCCTCACAAAAAATTTCTTTAACTCTCCTCTCAAACCATTTCTTTTCTTTGCTCAGATCTGAACCTCACTCTCTTCAAAGATTGTGAGGTAAAGACAGACAGTGTGTGTCTGAAAAACTGAAGAGGATTTTCAGACAGTTTCAGATTCTGGTCTATTTCAAACCTACAAACAAGACTGAAACTGGTTCAATCAAAGAACAAAACCCCCAGACACAAAGTAATGTGAAGAGTGCAGTGAGCGTCACACTGGAGAAACTAAACAGACTCCATAAGAGAAAGAACAGAGAGAGAGCAGCTCAGGACACAGTCTGCTGTTCATCTACATAAGAGAATGAACCAGCACTGAGAGAGAGCAGCTCAGGACCACAGTCTGCTGTTCATCTCCATCTCAAACACACAGACCACTCCTTTGAAGAGAGAGAGGTTCAGATCTGAGCCACAGAAAAGAAATGGTTTGAGACGAGAGATAAAGAAGATATTTTTGTAGGAAAGACAATCCTTCCTTAAACTTAATGAGGCCTGAGACATAATCTGTCCCTCATCTATAACTCCATCCTCAGACATAAAAGACAAAGAGAACAGTAGTAGGGCTGTTAAAGGTTGAAAAAGGTCATTTAAGCTGAAACTGTAAACAAAGTTGTGACTTAAAGGCGCTGGAATCATTCTGTGAGTGAATTATTCAACTGTAATGATCTGATATTGTGCGTTTAGTTTGACTCATTTTGTTCTTCTGTTTGTGTGTTGTCAATGTAATGCTTTTATATGGGACCCTTGGTTTCTATGACGATAAGTAGATGTGAAGGTTCTGCTGGTCAGTCACTGGTCTGTTTGTGTGTTTGTGTGTGGTCTGTTTGTGTGTTTGTGTGTCCGGTCTGTTTGTGTGTTTGTGTGTCCGGTCTGTTTGTGTGTTTGTGTGTCCGGTCTGTTTGTGTGTTTGTGTGTCCGGTCTGTTTGTGTGTCCGGTCTGTTTGTGTCCGGTCTGTTTGTGTGTTTGTGTCCGGTCTGTTTGTGTGTTTGTGTCCGGTCTGTTTGTGTGTTTGTGTGTGGTCTGTTTGTGTGTGGTCTGTTTGTGTGTTTGTGTGTGGTCTGTTTGTGTGTTTGTGTCCAGTCTGTTTGTGTGTTTGTGTGTCTGGTCTGTTTGTGTGTCCGGTCTGTTTGTGTGTTTGTGTGTGGTCTGTTTGTGTCCGGTCTGTTTGTGTGTTTGTGTGTCCGGTCTGTTTGTGTGTCCGGTCTGTTTGTGTGTTTGTGTGTGGTCTGTTTGTGTGTTTGTGTGTTTGTGTCCGGTCTGTTTGTGTGTTTGTGTGTGGTCTGTTTGTGTGTTTGTGTGTCCGGTCTGTTTGTCTGTTTGTGTGTTTGTGTGTGGTCTGTTTGTGTGTTTGTGTGTTTGTGTGTCCGGTCTGTTTGTCTGTTTGTGTGTTTGTGTGTTTGTGTCCGGTCTGTTTGTGTGTTTGTGTGTCCGGTCTCTTTGTGTGTTTGTCTGTTTGTGTGTTTGTGTGTTTGTGTGTGGTCTGTTTGTGTGTTTGTGTGTTTGTGTGTGGTCTGTTTGTGTGTTTGTGTGTTTGTGTGTTTGTGCGTCTCGTGGCGGCTCAGTCTCATGTTTCTCTCTTTGACGCTCGAGTCTTAAAGTTTCTTGCTGAAGGTAAAGTTCCGTATTGGTCTTTAATTGTGTTGTATTTTTCAGCTGCTCGTTACTTCACATAATCTCGTTGTGTTTGACTTATGCAACGCTCTGAAGACCTGCTGTCAATCAATCATTTGAGACGATAAATCGCTGGGAGGATAATCCTCCGGTCGCCGCGGCGTCTCATTCTCTTTAAATGAGCTTTACTCAGTTTGGACGACGAGGCGCTGCAGAGACGGCGACAAAATCCAAAATGAAAAGTGATTTTGTCCAAATAACGACCCGTGTGTTTGGCTCAGATTCTGACAGATTACAGCGTGTAAACCCACGGGATTATCTGACCACGAGGAAATGTACGACCAAACATATTTAGAGTTAATATTATTCACAGACAGGAACTGAAATGTGTCGAGAGGGAAATTCACTAATATTCAACCAGATTTTATTATTTTTATTATTATTGGAACCAAAATCTGTAGTTATTTTAAATGTTATACTTTTATAAACCTTCATTTACATAATAAAAATAGAGTTAGTTCATTTCAAACGGTTTGGTCTAAACTTCTCTGACTCATCGAGCGTCTGGATTTTTCTACTTTTTGAGTTTTACTTTTGCTGAGCAGAGTTTTTCATCACGATAAAGTGAACAAAAACTACCATGCTAACATGCACTTCCTGATTATTGCACAATAAAAGTGTTTATAGCTGAACACTCACAGTTTGGACCTAAAGACCTCATACAGTCTGTAAACGAGGCCAAACGAGGCCAAACGAGGCCGAAGGGTCAGGTCCAGGCTCGTTTAAACTTTTAAACTCCAGTGTGACAAACTCATCTGAACAGAAGCAAACGCTTTACTCTGACGGACAAAAGGATATTGATTTATTGGAGGAATAATCGATCAAACGTGGGGGACATGTGTGTAAATAAAACTTTGTAAATATTATTAGTTAAATTAAGCGTTTATTTGCAGCGAGGCCAGTTTAGAGGCAGTGATGTGTGAGTTTGATGGAGTTAAGTTTCTTTTTTGTAGTGAATGGAAAATATTACGTAAAATGAACTTTTGTAGCTTTAATCCATATTTTAATCCTGTTTCCTCCTCAAAAACAGACCTGGACTTGTGTTTTGTTTCATTCACATGTTTGAGTCACACTTTATTATTAGTCTGTTACATCTACAAACCTCAAAATGCGACGTTCCACCTTGTGATGTCATCAGGTGAACAGCTCCTTTCACCTTTAGTTCAGTGGTAGATTGATGATTCCAGGGCTGAGTTTAAAAACACAGTGGAGCCGATAGTAGACGACACACACACGAGCTTTAATATTCAGATTAAGATGCTGAACTTTTCCCCTTTGTAAAAATAATAAATCTGAACAAATTCGTAAAGAAAATGCTGGAAATCCATGGACTTCAGACAAACACTTCCTTCCTGATGTGAAGGACGTTGTGAGGACCATGGAGGACCTTTCCTCGTTCAAAACACAACATGTTTTCATTTGAATTGCTTAATTGCTATGATGACGTGGGACGGCGGCGGTCATCGTGGGGTCAAACAGAAACATGTTTATCTCCATGGCGACAGTGGACATAAGACAAGTAAAAGATAATATCACTCACCACAGTTATTTAAAACATAACAATTTCAGTTTGACTCGACTTTGATGTATAATCCAAGACTTTATGTTACTACAAAACAGCACAGAACATTAGATTTAAACGTAGAATAAAACAGAATGACCCCGGAAACCCCCCGAGCTCCGATGAGTGAACCCCCCCGAGCTCCGATGAGTGAACCCCCCCGAGCTCCGATGAATGAAACCCCCCGAGCTCCGATGAGTGAAACCCCCCCCTGAGCTCCGATAAGTGAACCCCCCGAGCTCCGACGAGTGAACCCCCCGAGCTCCGACGAGTGAACCCCCCGAGCTCCGACGAGTGAACCCCCCCGAGCTCCGACGAGTGAACCCCCCCGAGCTCCGACAGGTGAATTATTCTCAGTCAACCGTCTCTGAGGCACCACCATGAGGGACGTGAGCACAAAACAGTCAGAGTCAGAGTCAGAGTCAGAGTCAGAGTCAGAGTCAGACTGATGATCGCTCAGATCGAGGGGGATTATTCGTGGTCTTGGTCTTGTTCCATTTTGTAATACTTGCTCCACAGTTGATTTGTTGACTCCAGCTCTTACCTGTTGCAGATTGAGTGTTCGGGGCCTGGTGTCTACAGTTTTGTTTGTGGTTCCTTTGCTCTTTGGTCTTGTCCATAGTGGAGTTTGAGTCTGACTGTTTGAGGTTGTGGACATGTGTCTTTTATACTGAGGACGAGTTCAAACAGGGGCCATTAATACAGGGAACGAGTGGAGGACAGAGGAGCCTCTTAAAGAAGAAGGTACAGGTCTGAGACACAGATCTTTTTTGTTTGTAGGAGACAAATACTTATTTTACTGAGGAATTTACCAATTAATTCATTAAAAATCCTACAATGTGATTTCCTGGATTCTTTCATTCTCATAGTTGACGTGAGACGTTAAGTGGCAGAACTTGGACAGTTGGGGCTGAATAAATACTTTTACCGTCTGTATAATCTCTTTATAAACACGACAGGGTCTGAACAGTAGATCAAACTGCACTGTGAACAAATCAACAACAAAAATATTAACATAAATTAATTACACATTTTACGAGAATCACAGTCATCTCCATTTATAACTTTACATAACCAGTAATTATTATATTTATTTATTATAATAAAATAAACATTGTTTTCTTAGGTGCTTGAATCTAGTGCAGTGTTTTGTACCACTTTATAATAACTACACCTTATTTAACATTAATTAAACATGAACAGTCTAATTATGAAACACAACTCCAGGTCTGAGATGAGGAAACTGTAGAACAGAAAACAGTGTGATACAAACACTTTAATCCATGTATTAGTGCAGTTATTACATATTATTATACAGTACGGTGGTGTTTGTGTGGGTGGAGGAGTAGACTATACTCCATCATAACTCCACGTTAAATACTCTGTGATTTTATTGCTCAGAGATGTAAATGTGAGCTGCTGCACTCGAGCATCGTGAGCTAAAATAGAACTTGTTGTAATTTGCAGCTCGGTTGTAATCGAGGCTGTTCTGGTGTCGACAGGTCACACTCCAGGTCACACTCCAGGTCACACTCCAGGTCACACTCCAGGTCACACTCCAGGTCACACTCCAGGTCACACTCCAGGTCACACTCCAGGTCACACTCCAGGTCACACTCCAGGTCACACTCCAGGTCACACTCCAGGTCACACTCCAGAACTGTTAATAATGAAGAGTTTACAATAATAATGTTTTTGAATGAGCCAGTGGTTTGGAGCTGAAGTGTTTGTGACGAGGCTTTTTCTCAGGAGCTTCTCAAACTGTGGTTCACGGCTCATGTGACGCTTTGCTTTTGGTGTTTGTAGTTTTGCTTCTAATTTTAGTTTTATTTAGAGTCACGTTTTTGTTCTGATCTGGTTTAGTTCTGGTTTTATCCCAGTCTTGTCCCGGTTTAGTCCCAGTCTTGTCCCGGTTTAGTCCCAGTCTTGTCCCGGTTTAGTCCCAGTCTTGTCCCGGTTTAGTCCTAGTTGAGGGTTTATACACACACAAAAGAACGAGACGCAGGTGAAACATGAGGGTTTATACCAGGGGTGGGCAAACCACGGCCCGGGGGCCGCACATGGCCCGTTGGTCTGTGACCAGCGTGACCAAATTTGATTAAAATAGGTTTGGGTAAAAACCATGTTCATTTTACCTTTCCCCTCTAATGCCAACGTTTCCCTAAAAGATGACGCACTTCACCTACATCAGTCTTGTTTGTGTTATTCTTATTCTTATCAGCCCAAAAATGAGCTTATCAAAGAAAAGTGGACAGTGAGCGCTCATAAAAAAAAAAAAAATCACTTAAGTCCGATCAAAGGCTGTGCCTGATATGAAAGAAACTGTTGCAGTTTTCAAAGAGTAAAATATCAGCTGAAGCACGCCGAGTACGCTAGCAACGAATCAGCGCGGGAATCAGCGCGAGAATCAGCGCGAGAATCAGCGCTGGAACCGGCGGCTACGGCTCAGAGGTTTGGCAGCAAAATCACAGACTCAGCAACATTTTTCACCGGCAAACAGTGAATCAAGAGTCAAGAACCAAACCAAGTTTTTTGCTGTTTATTTAACTGAAATTTAATACATTAATTATTAATTTAATTAATGCATTTGGAAAACAATTTATACAATGAGCCTTGCATATTCATGCTTTGCTACGTGTTAGAGGTTAGATCTGTAATGTAATATATACAAATATATACAAATATATACAAATATATACAAATATATATCCTGGCCCCGCCCCTCTGTCACATTTTAGAACAAACTGTGGCCCAAGTGTCAAAAAGTTTATGGTATAAACCCTCGTGTTTCACCTGCGTCTCGTTCTTTTGCGTGTGTATAAACCCTCGTGTTTTGCGTGTGTATAAACCCTCGTGGTTTGCGTGTGTATAAACCCTCGTGGTTTGCGTGTGTAAAAACCCTCATGTTTTGCGTGTGTATAAACCCTCGTGTTTTGTGTGTGTATAAACCCTCGTGTTTTGTGTGTGTATAAACCCTCGTGTTTTGCGTGTGTATAAACCCTCGTGTTTTGTGTGTGTATAAACCCTCGTGTTTTGCGTGTGTATAAACCCTGTGTGTTTCAACTGTTTTCTTGGACTGACAGGATCATTCTGATTTTTGTTATTGTCATAAAAAATAAAACTAAATAAACGTCAGTATTTCTCGGCTCTGGTTAAATTCTGTTGTTTGACTCAACCTGTTGATGATTCGTGAGGCCAAAGACACAGACTGGAGGTCACTGCTCTGTCAGTCTGCCCCACGGCAGAGAATTAACCTCCAACAGCAAAATAATCACACAAAGTTACCCTGAGTCTGAACACGATGATCCTCATAAACCCAGGTCCTCATAAACTCTGGTCCACATGAACTCAGGTCCTTATAAACTCAGGTCCTCATAATCCCAGGCCCTTATAAACCCAGGTCCCATAAACCCATGTCCTCATAATACCCACATCTGACAGAGACAGTGTAAAAGAGTCAGACTATTACTATTATTATTATTCTTTCGATTATAAAAGTGTATAACTGTGTGTAACTATGTATAATAACTGTGTGTAACTGTGTGTATAACCGTGTGTGTAACTGTGTGTATAACTGTGTGTATAACCGTGTGTGTAACTGTGTGTATAACTGTGTGTAACTATGTATAATAACTGTGTGTAACTGTGTGTATAACCGTGTGTGTAACTGTGTGTATAACTGTGTGTATAACCGTGTGTATAACTGTGTGTATACCTGTGTATAATTGTGTATAACTGTGTAACTGTGTGTGTAACTGTGTATAACTTTATAATTGTGTGTATACCTGTGTGTAACTGGTGCTTTGAGCCAAACTTCCCTGTGTGTGTGTTCATCCTGCGCGCGCACACACACACACACACACACACACAGGGACTTCTGCATCAGCGAGAGACGAAGAGAGAGAGAGAGAGTAGAGAGGGAGGAGAGGAGGAGGAGAGAGAGAAAGGAGGTTTACTCTTTCATGGAGCTGCAGTCCGTCCTGATGTCCGTCCCTGTGCAGTTCCTCTTGTAACTTTTGCTCTTATAAGGATTTTAAAGTTTTGCAGCTGCGTTCGTTCTTTCAGTTTGTTTATCACTTGTTGGATTCTGAAAAGGTAAAGTACAAAATGTGTTTACGCTGCGATCGTTTTAGAGACGCTTCTGCCTCTGTGATATGTCAGAGGTTTAGGTTCTCACATAGTCCATGTTTTTATGTTTTAAAGTCTCTCGTTTGGAAATTCTTCTTTGTCTCTAAACAGTTAAAAGTAAACGATCAAAATGGTAAAATATAAATTCTTAGGTCTGTTTTCTGTTTAATGCCTCACTGTGGCTTATTGTGCTCAGTTATATTCCACAAAATCACATCCTTTTTTTTAATTAATTTTGTCAGTTATGTGCCAAAATACAGTGTTTGTGAAATCTATGGTGAGAGATGAGGTTTTTGTTTCAAAACGTGCAAAATGGTGCATTAAAGTTCTGCTCGGTTCTGTTTGAAACGCTCGTTAAATCCAAATCTTGCTGTTGTGTTTGGATAATATTTAATTTTACCTTTTAGAACAAACTCCAGGCGACTTTTTCTGTGTAAATCTGACTTTATATTGTGTGTTTTTCAGATCTCTTCGTCGCTCGTCCGATGGAGAAAACCTTCTGCCCCAGTAACTCATAACATTTTCACTTTAGCTCCTACTTTATCCACAAAGGACCTGTTTGTTTGATCTAATTCTGCATAAACTGGTCCAAACGGCTCCTTTACCGTCTTAGCGCTGTTCCCCTGATGGGCGCCACATCGCTCTCTACAGCCACACTCTTCTCTTCCACCTCGGGCTCTTCTCTTCGCCCATAACCAACTTTGCCAACAGCGACATCGGCACAAACCAATGGAGACCGAAAACATGATGATGACCAAGGACGTAGGAAGCGACACCGAAGCGCTTCGGGAAACGAGCGAGGAGACGAGGGACCAAGGAAACGAAAAGTTGGTGTTGGCCGACGGCACGGAGCAGAGAGGACATAAACTATCCAACTCCGAGCCGCAGGTGTCCAACGGCTTCACCACGAGCACCTCCCAAAACTTCAGAGAGGGTCAGGGGAGCGGGGCGGGGTCAGGGGGGACCGCGCCCGGTATGGGACATTCCTCGTCCGCACCTATGGGAGGCTTCAGGACTCTGGTCGTCCAACAAACGAGTCTGGAGAGGCCGAGGGAGACCTGGAGTAAGAAGATGGACTTTTTACTTTCTGTGATTGGCTACGCCGTGGACCTCGGAAACGTGTGGCGCTTTCCCTACATCTGCTACCAGAACGGAGGAGGTGAGGAGGTGGGGAGGAGGTGAGGGAGGAGGTGAGGGAGGAGGTGAGGGAGGAGGTGAGGAGACGGGGAGAGGGACATTGTGAGGAGACAGGGAGAGGGAGGAGGACAGGGAGGATGGATGTGGGGGGAGATCCACATTGTGAAATAAGTCGACAGGTTTATGATAATATTTGAGATTACATTAGAAAAATGGAGCTGGGTGAAGCCTCTTGACCACCCAGAGTTTATCTCATGAAACGTATGAGCTGAAACGAGGAGGACAGTTTGGGGAGTTTAGGGGACAGATTGGAGACAGTTTGAGGACAGTTTATGGGGCGTTTTTGAGACAATTTGGGGGAGAGTTTGGGGACAATTTGAGGAGAGTTTGGGGACAGTGTGGGGAGAGTTTAGGGGACAGATTGGAGACAGTTTGAGGACAGTTTATGGAGAGTTTTCGAGACAGTTTGGGAGAGAGATTGGGGACAGTTTCAGGAGAGTTTAAGGAGAGTTTCGAGGACAGTTTGGGGAGAGTTTCAGGAGAGTTTAGGGACAGTTTAGGGAACAGTTTGGGGACAGTTTAGGGGACAGTTTGGGGACAGTTTGGGGGAGAGTTTGGGGACAGTTTCAGGAGAGTTTAAGGATAGATTAGGGACAGTTTAGGGGACAGTTTCAGGAGAGTTTAGGGGACAGATTGAGGACAGTTTAGGGGACAGTTTGGGGAGTTAGGCGAAGATTATGAATTGGTTTAACTGTTAACTTAAAGCTGCACTGTGTAACTTTCCTGGGTGGAGGGTCCGGTGCCACATACTCGTCTCCTTTTGCCTGGAATGTTTCACAGTGTGGCTTTAAGCTCAGATCTGTGGTGCTCATAAACATGTTTTTCTGTGTATTTTCTGGTTCTGAATGAAGAGTGAGTTAAAGGTCAGAAAAGTTCCATTGTGCACCTTTAACTTCAGCAGTAGTGCCATTATTCTGAACGCAGTACTAGTATGTGAAAAATGTACTGTGTAGGACAGTCTTGAGTAAACACTTCCATAGAAACGAGGGAGTGAGAGACGCACCGTGTCGAGCTAAAACGTTCAACAGAAAACGATTTTTCCAACGCTCAAAGTTCAATGTCCACGACGGTAAAGTGAGAGGACACACGGAGACACTTCAGCTTCAGCTTCAGCTTCAGTAAACTGTCTGTTCCTCTTGGTTCAAGCTCAGTTTATTCCTAACGTGGACCTGTTCTAGTCCAGGTTTAGTTTTGTTCTAGTCCAGGTTTAGTTTTGTTCTAGTCCAGGTTTAGTTTTGTTCTAGTCCAGGTTTAGTCCCAGTTTTGATGTGTGAACAAAGAATGAATCTTATTATTGAAATGACCGCCCTGTATTTGACCCATGTTACATGAGCTGTGGACAGGGACGTCTCCAGATCTGGACTGTTCTTAGGGTGAACATATGAACTGTAGAACGAGGGCTGATATCTGCACTTGAAGAATATCAACATTCGACTTTAAATCTAAAGCACAGAACAATATTTATTTTAAGTAAAGCAGCTGCCAAAGAAAAAGTATAAACTGTATTTACAGAGTGGACATCTGGACTAGGACACGAGGACGAGAATCAAAATCGACCCTAACCCAAAATATCAGCTGGTCTTATCAGTTTGTCTGGATTATAAACCGTTGTGTCCACATCTGTCTTTTGTCCATCTCAGAGGACACGAGGGACAGGGTGGACTTTGTTTTTTTAATCGTCCACAAAACTCATAATTATATTTAATATTGTGTTAAAAAGTTACATCATTTTCAGGTGTAAAATAAAGTTTAGTTTAAAGTACCACTGTCAATCTGTGTCCTCACCGCGTCCTTATTGTGTCCTCACCGCGTCCTTATTGTGTCCTCACCGCGTCCTTATTGTGTCCTCACCCCTCTCTTCGTCCTCTCTGTGTCCTCTCTTTGTCCTCTCTTCGTGTCCTCTCTGGTTTCCTCTGTGTCCTTACATAACAGACGTAGAGTTGGACTGGTGGTCCTCTCTTTGTCCTCTCTTCGTGTCCTCTCTGGTGTCCTCTGCATCCTCTCTGTGTCCTTTCTTTGTCCTCTCTGGTGTCCTCTGTGTCCTCTCTTCATCCTTACTCTGTCCTCTCTTCTTGTCCTCTCTGTGTTGTCTCTGTCTCCTCTCTGGTGTCCTCTTCGTCCTCTCTTCGTGTCCTCTCTGGTGTCCTCTTCGTCCTCTCTTCGTGTCCTCTCTGGTGTCCTCTTCGTCCTCTCTTCGTGTCCTCTCTGGTGTCCTCTCTGATGTCCTCTGCGTCCTCTCTTCATGTCCTCTCTGGTGTCCTCTCTTTGTCCTCTGCGTCCTCTCTTCGTGTCCTCTCTGTGTCGTCTCTGTCTCCTCTCTGCGTCCTCTCTGGTGTCCTCTGCGTCCTCTCTTCGTGTCCTCTCTGGTGTCCTCTCTTTGTCCTCTGCGTCCTCTCTATGTGTCCTCTCTGGTGTCCTCTGCATCGTCCTCTGCGTCCTTACATAGCAGACGTACAGTTGGACTGGTGGTCCTCTCTGTGTCCTCTCTGGTGTCCTCTGCATCCTCTCTTCGTGTCCTCTCTTCGCGTCCTCTCTGGTGTCCTCTGCGTCCTCTCTGGTGTCCTCTCTTTGTCCTCTGCGTCCTCTCTTCGTGTCCTCTCTGCGTCCTCTCTTCGTGTCCTCTCTGGTGTCCTCTGCGTCCTCTCTGGTGTCCTCGGTGTCTTCTCTTTGTCCTCTGCGTCCTTACATAACAGACGTACAGTTGGACAGGTGTCTCCAGGTTTTCTTGACTTGTCTTTAAAGATTTAAGTCAAAACATTAAATATGAAAAAACATAAGATAAAAAAGTGAGAAATGTGTGTCCATGTTGTCCCTGTTGTCCGTGTTGTCCATGTTGTCCGTGTTGTCCATGTGTGTCCATGTTGTCCATGTTGTCCATGTTGTTGGAGACAGAGACACGTCTGGACCTAGACGTGTCGATAAAAGGACGTGAGGTCAGAGAAGAACTAAAAAGGGAATTTATGGATGTGGTGAAAAAGGAAACGGAGGATCACGGCTCAATAGAGACTTTAGAGACGCAGCGAGAGACGGAGACAAGCTCCTTTAGTCTGGGACAAACAGGTTTAGTCTGGGACAAACAGGTTTAGTCTGGGACAAACAGGTTTAGTCTGGGACAAGTCTGGGACAAACAGGTTTAGTCTGGGACAAACAGGTTTAGTCTGGGACAAGTCTGGGACGAACAGGTTTAGTCTGGGACAAACAGGTTTAGTCTGGGACAAACAGGTTTTAGTCTGGGACAAGTCTGGGACAAACAGGTTTAGTCTGGGACGAACAGGTTTAGTCTGGGACAAACAGGTTTAGTCTGGGACAAACAGGTTTAGTCTGGGACAAACAGGTTTAGTCTGGGACAAACAGGTTTTAGTCTGGGACAAGTCTGGGACAAACAGGTTTAGTCTGGGACGAACAGGTTTAGTCTGGGACGAACAGGTTTAGTCTGGGACAAACAGGTTTTAGTCTGGGACAAACAGGTTTTAGTCTGGGACAAACAGGTTTAGTCTGGGACAAGTCTGGGACAAACAGGTTTAGTCTGGGACAAATATCTTCAGGTTTATTTTTATTTTCAGGTTTATCTTCAGTTTTTTCTTGTGTTGTGTCCAGTTGTTGCTTAAGGGACAGATTTGTAGTTCGTTTAAATCGTTTGTCGTTTGCTCGTCTTGTTTCCAGGTGGAGTTCGGTCGACGCACAAACCTGTGAGAATAACATTTGAATGATCCAAACAGAAAACTGTCAGAAACAACAAAAAAACACAAAATAATGAGAATGTTTTATGTTTCAGTCACTGAGTTTGATGGAAAAGTCTCGTTACTGTGTTTGATTCACTCTGGTGATAAAACACTTTTTTAGACTTGAATGTCGTTTTGGTCGAATCCGTAAAGGTCTGACTTTGTGATTGTCCTGATGATGATGGACTCTGGACCCGTCTTCAGATCTGGACCTGGTCTTGGGCAGGACTTTAGTAGATCTGACCTACTGCGTGAAAAGCCTGATGTTGATGGTTCGTCCTGTGAGTCGTCTCTGTTCTGCTCCACGTTAGTTCAGCTCCACGTCTCGTCTCAATCGTTTCTCCTCCTGGACGTGTCTAAACGTGCACTAAAGCCTCGTTTTACACATATTTACCTCCACCGTCGCTCGTTACTCAGTTTATTGTTTGTACTTAATGTTTGAGCTGTAGTATTTGTTTATATATTTGTCCGAGGCTTCGCTCCTGCAGCTCATATTGACACAGAAGACTCAGGACTGTGACTCCACCGTGTTCTCCAGCAGCAAACAGGAGCCTCCTTTTATTGGATTTGCAATAATAAAATCTTTGCAATTTCCTGTGCAGCGTCCGTGTCTCCCCGAGCGGCAGAGATGGGGCCGGGACACACTTGATACAGGCTACAGTATTAATTGTGTTTTTTTATAAGAACGCAGCCAGGTTCTTTCTTACTTAATAACCTGTCGCCGCAGCAGCCGCTCAATCAAGGCTTATCTGGGCCCCTGTCACAGCGACGGGCACCGGGACCAGGGGCCGCCGCAATATACGCGATACGGCGGCTTTTAAATAACGGAGATGCAGTGGAGTATTTACCACAGTAAAATGTAAACTATGATAAAAGAATCATTTAAAAAAGATCAAGACTATTCTAACAAACAGCTCACGAGGATTTAAAACTGTTCAGGAGTTTTTTTTATCGTATTAATGTCGTTTATACGTCTGATTTTAAATACTGTAAATGTTTATATTCAGATCAAATATTAAAGTGCCATTGATTTGTCAGTTTGATTCTTGGCATCTCTTAAACACAGTGCTGATGTGTATTCTCACATGTCACCACTAGGTGGTGTCTACGTTACTGCAGTGTTTTACTGCCACAGAAGAAGAGAAACAGTCTGGACAAAGGAGGAGGAGCTTCTGTCCTCTACTGGAAAAAAAGAAAGATCCATCCATCCATGTTCTTCCTCTGGGCCCGGGTCACAGGGGACTCCCCTCACCCCAGACACCTCCTCCTCCTGGGACCCAAGGCGTTCCCAGGACAGAGAGACATAGACCCTCCAGTGTCTCCTGAGTCTTCCTCAGGGCCTCCTCCTGGTGGGACATGACCACCTCCCCAGGGAGGTGTCCAGGAGGCTCCAGGAGTCGTCCTGAGCAGACGCCCGAGCCTCAGCTGCTCCTCTGGACGTGGAGGAGCAGCGGCTCTACTCTGAGCTCCTCCCGTGTGACTGAGCTCCTCCCCCTGTCTCTAAGGGAGCGGCCTCCACCCTGAGGAGGAAACTCCGCCTCTTGTGTCTTGATCTGGTCCTTTCGGTCCCAGACTCATGAGGTGAACAGACTGAGGTAAATCCAGAGCTTTGTCTTTGGACTCAGCTCCACCTTCACCACAACAGACCACACAGAGACACCATCACTGCAGACGCTCCTCCACCTGTCAATCTCACCTCCACCCTCCTCCAGAACAACACCCTGAGATACTTCAACTGCTCCACCTGAGGCACAGACTCTCCTCCACCTGAGGCACAGACTCTCCTCCACCTGAGGCACAAACTCTCCTCCACCTGAGGCAGAGACTCTCCTCCACCTGAGGCACAGACTCTCCTCCACCTGAGGCACAGACTCTCCTCCACCTGAGGCAGAGACTCTCCTCCACCTGAGGCAGACTCTCCTCCACCTGAGGCACAGACTCTCCTCCACCTGAGGGACAGACTCTCCTCCACCTGAGGCACAGACTCTCGTCCACCTGAGGCAGACTCTCGTCCACCTGAGGCACAGACTCTCCTCCACCTGAGGCACAGACTCTCCTCCACCTGAGGCACAGACTCTCCTCCACCTGAGGCACAGACTCTCGTCCACCTGAGGCAGACTCTCCTCCACCTGAGGCACAGACTCTCCTCCACCTGAGGCACAGACTCTCCTCCACCTGAGGCACAGACTCTCCTCCACCTGAGGCACAGACTCTCCTCCACCTGAGGCACAGACTCTCCTCCACCTGCAGAGCATTTACAAAAAATTAAATAAACTTAAATACAGCAGCTTTAAAATACATTTTTATTTGTATCTATATGTGAGAGGTGGTGTCGTTTCAAAGCGCTCCTACACCACCTCTCCTACACCAGCTCTCCTACACCACCTCTCCTACACCAGCTCTCTTACACCACCTCTCCTACACCACTTCTTTGGCTCGTTTAAGTGGAATAATGACTTTCACAGACTGTTTTTCAAAGTTTTCTGAACAATAATTGCTGTGGATCCAGATGAAGTTGATTTGACGAGTGTTTCTCTCGTGTCCACTTATCCTCTCTCCATAAAAGTCTTTTTATTTAATGTCTCTCTTTGTTCCCATTTCACATTCTACTCACACCATCAATCTTCCTCCACCGCGTCCCCACACACCTCACATGGGCCTAATTCACTGCACGATTGATCCAAAAACGTTTGCACTTCAGGAAATAAGGTCAGGAATTATTGTGGAGCTCAAGTCGTTTTCCAGCCGTAGAATCCGAGCAGCAGAGGTCGTATGTGTGTTTATATTTAACACATATACGACAAGTTCAGCTGGGCCCAGAGCTGTTTTAGAGCAGAGAACAACAAGATTTAGTCCAGAAAATAACAACTCACAGTAATCAGCACGTCCAGTTTCCTCAGTGGATTATCAGTGAAACAAAACTCCCAAAAATGTGGATCTTTGTTCTGTTTTAACACGTCCCTCATAAAAACGTGCAGAGGTTTCATCTCATCGTTTATGTTTGAGTCTTTACACATGTTCTGTCTCTAAATATGATCTTAATATGATGAATGAGAAGTACAATACCTCATCTTTAAGTAACACAACAGAAGCTTGAACTCTTTGTGAAATTGTCTTTTTGTTAGAGTTTAAATGTGGTGTTTAGATGTTTTGTTGTGGCATAAATATGTTTGATTTGAACGTTTTTATATCAAATTTAAGGACACGGGTTCATAAAGTTCCAGAGTTTATTACGTTGATGGTCTGATGCAGGTGGATGTTTCATGTTGGTGTAAAACATAAGTGTGTTGTGTGCACAGGTGCGTTTCTGCTGCCCTACCTGCTGATGGCGGTGTTCGGGGGGGTGCCTCTGTTTTACATGGAGCTCGCTCTGGGACAGTTTCATCGCAGCGGCTGCATCTCCATCTGGAAACACATCTGCCCCATCTTTAAAGGTAAAAACAGTTCATTTAGTGGTGATAGTTGTTTTCAAGGTTTATTAAATTAATGTTTTCTTCGTTTGACGGTAAAGTTTTTACAGCCACAGAGGTTTTGGAGGATGGAGAGTGGGGAGAGACATCAGCGCAGTGATCTTATAAATGTTCTACGCGTAAAAAATGAGTAAAAAAATGAGTAAAAAAGCGTAGGCGGATGTGGTTTAGATATAATTTTATCTCAAAGTAAATGCCTGACAGTGTTTGGATGAATCTGACGTGCACTGAAAAATAATTTATAATCCAAAATATTTCACTGACTTGTTTTTAACTCATCAGCCAAAACAAAACATGAAGAAAGACTGAGTTCATAACTGTTTAATAACCACAGACGAGAGGATCTGCAGCTTCAGACAGATAGACGTGTCCAGCTGTAATGATTTAGATGATTTTGTCCAGATTTAAATGTTTGTTTTACTCTGGATCTGACCTGGACGACTGAGGGACACACAGATTACACCCTGGACAGTTCATTATGATCTGACCATGCACTGAAAACACTGAAAACATCATTATTGACGGGTTAACTGTCTAAACGCAGGACTCTCTAGGTTCAATAAACTCCAGGCCGTGTGTTATTTGGCGAGGTGTGAGGGACAGCGTCTGTCCTCTGTCCCCGACACGAGCCCCTCGTCTCCTTGTTACTTCTGTGGACTCTCTGTAATGGAAATCCTCACATTTTACCTCCAAATGCCACACGCACAAACTCCTGCTTATGTAAATTATTGAAATGTCACAGACTTTTACCCAAAGAGCCTGAACGTGGCTGATCTGCACTCGAGCTTTGTACAGTGTGACGGACAATTTAAACACGTTTACTCATCTCCATCTGTAGAGTCTGGTCCAATCTGCAGCTCAGGACTGTGTCAATCTCAGCCTTTGAGAAGCACAGCACTGAATGTCTCTCCTCACTCTGTGTCCCCATTCCCCACACAGCTCTATGTGCTGAATGTCTCTCCTCACTCTGTGTCCCCATTCCCCACACAGCTCTATGTGCTGAATGTCTCTCCTCACTCTGTGTCCCCATTCCCCACACAGTTGTCCTTTTCCAACTAAACTTACAGTTGGTTTTAGTGATGATGCCAGAGCAAAGAGGACGGACATGTTTTTGTTCAGACGTTTTTAAAGACTCTGAGGACATTTAAGACAAAGGAGAAGTGAGGACTGAAGTGTGATATTCTAAAAACACCAGCCCAGATAATGGTTTAGGTTTGATCACATACAGTAAGTTTCTGTTTTTTAAATAACTAAAGGCGTCTGCTTCACTGTGATCGGTTAAATCCACCTGTCACAAACTCAGGCCTGACGGAGGCTGACGGAGGAGAGGGCGGGGAAATGTGTATTTGACCAGTGAACCATACGAGTCGCACAATCGTGATCTGATTCTTCAAATCGGACTAAATACAACTGTAACATCATCACTTGACTCTTTTCTGAAATCTAAAGTTTTTCTGTTTTCTGCAGGTTTTTAGTTTTTTTTATCCTTTAAAATGAGCCTCTGCTTTTTCTGCCTTTTCCTGCATCTACTTAAAAATGTTTGTAAAAATAATAAGCAAGGCAAGTTTATTTGTACAGCACAACATAAAGTAATTCATAAAGTAATTCAAAGTGTTTTACAGAATAATAATAATCATCATCATCATCATATATATCATATATAACATAAGAATAAGACATAAATATTAGTCACTGGTTTGAATATTCTCATGTTCTAAAAATCTAATTGGTGCAGCACCAAAATACAGCTCCAACTGAGGACCAAACCGAGACTAAACTGTGACTAAACTGAGACTGGACCAGGACTAAACCAGGACTAAACCAGGACTAAACCTGTTGAATCAGTGTTTGAGTTTTGTTCAGTTTAATTCTCTCTCTCTTCCTGATGTGACTCAGGCCTCGACTTTGACGATGTTTAAATCCAGACTCTGTTCTGTTTTTCTGCTGTGACTTAAAGAGTTTATTCTGTACTTTTCTCCTTTAATATTGATTATTTCTGTTTTGATTTGTTTGTGATTCTGTGTCTTTCTTCTTCTGTAAAGCTCTTTGAATAACTTTACACTTTATATGACATAAATATTCTGTTGTTGTTCCAGGCATCGGCTTCGCCATCTGCATCATCGCGCTCTACATCGCCTTCTACTATAACACCATCATGGCCTGGGCGCTCTATTACCTCCTCTCCTCCTTCAGACCCGTCCTGCCCTGGACCACCTGCACCAACAGCTGGAACACCCCCAACTGCAAACGCTACATCTGGACCGACGACAACATCACCTGGTCCAACTCCTCCACCTCCCCCGCACAGGAGTTCTATACGTAAGTGCATGTAAGTGGGAGGAAGGGCGTAGGAGGGGTGTAGGAGGGCGTAGGACGAGCGTAGGACGGGCGTAGGAAGGGTGTAGGAAGGGCATAGGATGAGCGTAGGACGAGCGTAGGAAGGGCATAGGGAGGGCGTAGTAAGGGCGTAGGAGGCAAGGACAGAGGAGACAGGAGTTAGGGAGGATGTTTGGTTTCCTCCAGTTTTACGAGGAGAGTTCAGAGTTGATTATTCGATTATTTGTTATTTTTGAAGTTGTTATAATTAAACTAAGAATGAATTGTTAAGATTTAGGGGTGGAGAGTAGGGAGAGACATTCAGGGAAATAACAGAGCTGGGAATCAATCTTACAATACTCGGCCTGTGAAGAGCTGGCCGAGCTACAAATATATAAGAATAATTGTTAAACTGTACAAGAAAAGAGACGTAGGACCATCAGAGAAGGTAAAATAAACCATAAAACAGATATAAACTCTACTTTATAGTTAGTAAAGTCACTATTTTGATGATAATATTTAAAAAAGCTGCAGATGGGGTTAAGTTTTGAACAGTGAATCTGTTTCTTAGATTTAAACAGTTGCATTTGTTTCTGGGAAAAGTAAGAAACAGATTTTTATCGTCATGTGGAGGAAAAAGTAGAAATAAAATCGACTCTTTTGTGACAGTTCCATGTTTTGTGTCATTTTAAAACAGACATCTTTGTTTTTAGTTGATCAGTCTAAAGTTAAATCGATTTGTTTTTTCTCTCATTTTGCACTTTTCCATTTTTTTTCCATCATTTTTCTAAGAATCTTCTTTTCTAGGAATTTTACGTCTTTTTGTTGGAGTCTTGGTTTTCCCCTGTTTGTGTAAATTCCTCTAAGTCTAATCTCAGGACTGAAGCACTTTGCCCAAACGCTCCGTGTTTAGTCACAGTCCGTGTCCGTGTCCGTGTCCGTGTCCGTGTCCGTGTCCGTGTCCGTGTCCGTGTCCATGTCCGTCTCTATCTGATCTCAGGTGATTCGGAGCGAAGTCAATATCCTCTCTTTGGGAACGCCTTTGTAATTCTTTATAATATTCCCTCATGTTGCCTGATATCTGCTGGCTCCGTCTTATCAGAGCGTCCCGGGACAGTTTCCATGTTTGTGTGTGGGGCTGATTTTGGGTTTATCTGGAGGTGACTTTTCCTTCTTAATGTTTTAAAGTAACAAATTCCCACCTCAGCCGGCGCCAGCGTTTCCTGTTTTTAACATAAATCAGGGCCTGGTTTATCGGCTCAGAGTTTATTCAGTTCACTGTTGACATTAAAGCCCCACCGTGTAACTTTTTAGCCCTAAAAAGAGACAATTAAAGCTTTTTGTGTAAAATATTGAATGAAGTAGTGTAAATACAGACTGGACTTGTTTTTCTGTTAGTTCTTTCTGAAACACTTAATTCACCACAGCCCGTCTAAACACGGCCCCTGTCACACCTGCACTCAGGGCCCGCCCAGAATATACGTAGACTGAGCAGCTGTTTCGGGCCCCAAAGTCACCAGAGGGCCCCCAGGAGCCCACACATTTGCATTTAAAATAATATAATCTTTAAAGTTTTATTGAAAACAGCGCGGGTGTTTACAGCAGCCTAAATACCCCTCTATAAAGATTACATTTTTAAAAATATATATCATAGTAAAATATCTGCTGCCTACATTTGTTTTTGAAGCAGGCGTAAGTGTGGGCAGCTGTTTACCCCCCCGTGCTGCGCTGAGGCCCCTGAGGTACTTTGAAATGTTTTAATCCAACTTTAATCTAACTTATAAAACAGACATTCAAGTCTTTTGGTCGTATAAACACAAACACAAATGGACACGGTGATGAGAGCAGAGTCAGAATGTGTCAAATGTGAATCTGCAACAGCTGAGTCCAGGTCCGTCCACCGCCAGGGGCCCAGAGACACATTCTGCTCAGGGCCCCTGAGAGCTCGGGCCGGCCCTGGTTACACTCACTCTCACACTTAAACTCACACTCATACTTAAACTCACACTCACACTTAAACTCACACTTACACTCACACTTATACTCACACTTACACTCACACTTACACTCACACTTATACTCACACTTACACTCACACTTACACTCACACTTATACTCACACTTACACTCACACTTAAACTCGAGTGTGAGTTAAACTCACATTTAAACTCACACTCACACTTAATCTCACACTTAAACTCACATTTAAACTCACACTTAAACTCGCACTTAAACTCACACTCACACTTAATCTCACACTCACACTTACACTCACACTTAAACTCACACTCACACTTAAACTCACACTCACACTTAAACTCACACTCACACTTACACTCACACTTAAACTCACACTTAAACTCACACTTAAATTCACACTCACACTTAATCTGACACTTACACTCACACTCACACTTAATCTGACATTTACACTCACACTCACACTTAATCTCACACTTACACTCACACTTACACTCACACTCACACTTAATCTCACACTTACACTCACACTTACACTCACACTCACACTTAATCTCACACTTACACTCACACTTACACTCACACTCACACTTAAACACACACTTAAACTCACACTCACACAAACTCACACTTAAACTCACACCCACGCTCAAACTTAAACTCACACTCACACTTAAATTCACACTCACACTTAATCTGACACTCACACTTAAACTCACACTTACTTAAATTCACACTCACACTTAAACTCACACACACTTAAACTCACACTCACACTCACTCTCACACTCACACTTACACTTTACTGAAGGTGGATCAAGTGTTTTGCAGAATAGAATCTACCAAAAATCAGGATGTCTTGTTAAAAAGTGTAACGCAGACCCATATTTCTCCCTTTATTTCTTTGTCTTTTACACGTCCCTCTTCATCGTTACATTTTCACTCTGTCTCCGCCCTGTTTGTCCCTGACAGTCGGCAGGTGCTGCAGGTGCACCGCTCTCCTGGTCTTCATCACTTGGGCGCGGTGAGCTGGCAGCTGGCCCTGTGCCTCCTCTTCATCTTCACCATCGTCTACTTCAGCATCTGGAAAGGAGTCAAGACGTCTGGGAAGGTACGACACGAGGCGCCGGTGTGGCTGAAGTGTCCACGAGGGAGGAGGGGTGTCCACAAGGGAGGAGGGGTGTCCACAAGGGAGGAGGGAGGTGTCCACGAGGGAGGAGGGGTGTCCACAAGGGAGGAGGGGTGTCCATGGAGGGAGGGAGGTGTCCATGGGAGGAGGAGGGAGGTGTCCACGAGGGATGGACACAGATATTGGCAGATGCAGTAGAAACACATTAACTCCCTGAAAACCACAAGATACAACAAACATAATGAAAAACTCAAACACAACTATTTTATTTACATTTCTGGCATCAAAACCAAAACTTTTCCACTTTTACTCGACTCAAGTGACGTCACTGTGACATAAAGTGACTTTATTTTTGCTTTGACCCTTTACATCTGTTCATAAAATCAAATCAAGTAGAAAATTGTGAAAACAGGTCAATACAGGTGATGTTTTTATTAAAAATGTGGTTGCAGTGTTCCACAGTTTGGATTAAACTTATCTGTTCCCATGGTGATAAGGAGGTAACATCCCCAGGCCAAGTTATAGGTCAGATCTGTGGAGAGGTGAAGATCCAAATTGATAACACATTTATAGTGACATAGTAAATAAAAATACTAGTGATTGTGTTTCTCAGGTGGTGTCACTGCCACCTCCTCGTTCCTGGTGGTGTTGTTTATTTCTTGTGTGTTTCTCAGGTGGTGTGGGTCACTGCCACCTCCTCGTTCCTGGTGTTGGTGTTTATTTCTTCTGTGTTTCTCAGGTGGTGTGGGTCACTGCCACCTTCCCGTACCTGGTTCTTCTGGTGCTGTTGATTCGTGGAGCGACTCTTCCTGGAGCCTGGAGGGGTGTGGTCTTCTATCTCAAACCAGACTGGGGCAAACTGCTCAGTACAACAGTGAGTTTGTTTAAAACTGTGTGAAAGTTGAGTTATATATTTAGTTATTATACGTGTTACCATTAGTAACTTAAAATTATAACGTCTAAAGATACGAAACATGATCAGATCTCATCCTGACGTGTTTGTTCTCATAATCTTCAGGTCTGGATCGATGCTGCAGCTCAGATCTTCTTCTCATTGGGTCCAGGGTTTGGGGTCCTTCTCGCTTTCGCCAGCTACAACCCCTTCCACAACAACTGCTACAAGTAACACGCACAAACCTCACACTCGTCTCGCTCGTGTACATTTGATTTAAATCTGTATAAACTGTGTCGTTCCTCCAGAGATGCTCTGGTGACCAGCTCGGTCAACTGTCTGACCAGTTTCATTTCGGGGTTTGTGATCTTCACTGTTCTGGGATACATGGCCGAGATGAGGCAGCAGGACGTGGACACGGTGGCCAAAGACGCAGGTGTGAAGATTTATGAGAATAATGAAATAAGTGTGAAAACTGATCCATATAAGTGTGAAAACGGATCGATATAAGTGTGAAAAATGATCGATATAAGTGTGAAAACCGATCGATATAAGTGTGAAAACGGATCGATATAAGTGTGAAAACTGATCGATATAAGTGTGAAAACGGATCGATATAAGTGTGAAAACCGATCGATATAAGTGTGAAAACCGATCGATATAAGTGTGAAAACGGATCGATATAAGTGTGAAAACCGATCGATATAAGTGTGAAAACTGATCGATATAAGTGTGAAAACCGATCGATATAAGTGTGAAAACCGATCGATATAAGTGTGAAAACTGATCGATATAAGTGTGAAAACTGATCGATATAAGTGTGAAAACTGATCGATATAAGTGTGAAAACTGATCGATATAAGTGTGAAAACCGATCGATATAAGTGTGAAAACCGATCGATATAAGTGTGAAAACCGATCGATATAAGTGTGAAAACTGATCGATATAAGTGTGAAAACTGATCGATATAAGTGAGATAATTGATCAATACTGCGTCATATCATTTCCTAGAAAAGTTGACGTAAAAACAAACCACACTGTTTTTCTCTGATGAAAAGAATCTCATTGGATTAAAGGTGCATTATGTAACTTTCCTGGTGGAGGCACATCACCTGTTTGTTTCTGTGGAGATTTTGTTGTTTTACCTGAAATGTTCCACAGTTTGGCTTAATCCCCTTCTGTCTCACTTTTATTCACTTACAAGTGTTTTACTGCAAAAAAAAACCTAACAAAACAAAAACAAAAAAACATCCAAAACATTAATTCTTGTTGTGTGGGCTCGCCTTTCCACAGATCAGACATGTAACTTGGCCCTATAACACCTGGAACATGTCTCTAGGGAGATAGAACACTTTAATGCCAGACTGTGGAACATTCCAGGCAAAGCAATAACTTGAAATAACAAGCAAACACTGGACTCCCGGCCAGAAAAGTTACATAATGCACTTTTAAGTCAATTTACAATCAAACATCCTGATAATAACTGTGTATATCACAGAATTTTAACAAACACATAGTTAAACTCAGCTCTCCGTCTGTGCAGCTTCACCTTCATCTTCACTCGCTTCTTCTTTGTCCTTCTTTTCCCAGGCCCCAGTCTGTTGTTCATCATTTACGCCGAGGCCATCGCCAACATGCCCGCCGCCACGTTCTTCGCCATCATTTTCTTCTTGATGATCATCATGTTGGGTCTGGACAGTACAGTGAGTCCAGTCTGACCTCACACTGCGACGTTTAAACTCAGACTTAAAACGACAGAGGCTCCATTTTAGAGTCAGTTTGATCAGAGGGCGGGGCGTGGAGGTGTAAAGTGTCACTACATCACAGAGGGCGGAGCGTGGAGGTGTAAAGTGTCACTACGTCACAGAGGGCGGGGCGTGGAGGTGTAAAGTGTCACTACGTCACAGAGGGCGGGGCGTGGAGGTGTAAAGTGTCACTACATCACAGAGGGCGGGGCGTGGAGGTGTAAAGTGTCACTACGTCACAGAGGGCGGGGCGTGGAGGTGTAAAGTGTCACTACGTCACAGAGGGCGGGGCGTGGAGGTGTAAAGTGTCACTACATCACAGAGGGCGGGGCGTGGAGGTGTAAAGTGTCACTACATCACAGAGGGCGGGGCGTGGAGGTGTAAAGTGTCACTACGTCACATTATTCATACAGTTTTTGTAGAATAAATGTCACAAATTGTCTTCACTGATAAAAACATTGATTACAGATTAAATGTTGTTCATGTGTCAGGACGACACTAGAGAACACGAAACATCAGGTTTGAGTTTTATTTGTAAAGTTTATCGTGTGGTTGGATCCAGATTTAAATAAATAGACAGTTTTCAATACAAAAAATACACTGCCTGGACAAACCTTTAAGTTTGATGACGGCACATATTCACTGTGGCCCTGATGATGGGGGAGTCTGTCCTCTGCACAGTGGACGTGTCCTCACTGTCCTTCCAGTTGTTTCTGTGATCTCCTTAGACAGGAAAAGACAAAGTTTAAATCTGTCGTACAACAGTTTATCCACAGATTTTAACTCAGATGTTTTCTCTACTTGATGCTGATGGTTTGACTCGTCTCAAACAGACAATGGGACGTGTCTTTCCACATGTTTGTATAAGACATAAAAAGCGGCTCATTGCAGGAGTTGAGGTTAAATAACTTGTTGCAGCTGAAAGATAATGCAGTAATTATCCAACAGCTCGTACCTTTTTGTTTAGTTAAATCCAAGTGACGACTTTATTTTTGTGAATATTTAAGGGCCTGTCCCAGATATTCACACATTTATCTGAGCCTTGTCTTTCTCAGCACAGATCTGGTGTACGAGCAGCTCTGGGGTCAGAATAAGTCGTGTGTGTGCTGCTTTAAAGAGTTTTACTGTCTCATAATCAGGAAGTGCGTGCATGCTAGTACTACAGTCGTGCTAAAACTCCACCCTGGTCTCTGAAAATAGCGAAAATCACTTTTAAACTCATTGCGGTGAGTAAATAGGATGTTCTGAATGCATAAGGTGAGTCAGGGATCACTTTGGACCACTGCACATTGTGTTTTTGATGTTTTAAGACGGTCAAACTGCTACAGTTTAAATACCGTGTCATAATCTGTGAAATAGACACCACTCTCTCCCGTGTTGATGAAACCTCGGCGTCCGTCTGCTCCAGTCTGTTTAACGTCCGCTCTTTTGGCGAGCTCTCGGACGCTTTTTAAACCCTGGAGACAGCCTGGTGTTTACCTGCTGCTCCTTCATAGTAACTGTGGATATTATTTCTCATTTTGAATAACGCAGCAGAAAAAACAATGTGATATGACAGAGATAGTGGAGCACAGAGGTGAGATTGTCTCCGCCGAGGCCTGAGTTTATCTGGTCAAACGCAGCCAGCTGGAGACGGGGCCGCCGCTCTTATCTCGCCGTGATAATCAGGCCTGAATCAGAGGATATTACACACACCGCTCATTGTACATGTTTTTAATGCTCCTGCAGCTTAACGTTTGGGAGGTTTTTTGTGCCTGGTGTAATACGACGCCTCACACGCACAAAACACACTCATAAAGTACAGATAGTGTTTCGTTATTGTTTCGATATAAATATTTAAATGACTTTTACTCACTGCTCGTGTTTTATTTTGATTCATTGAAGGGGCAGTGTGGAACTTTTATTATTAACTTTAGCTCCCCAAAGTGCGTCACATAAAAACTCAGCAACAGGTAAAACAGAGAACAACAAAACGATAAAACAGATAGAAGACATGGAGCCAGAATTAATATAAACACATCTGTCATTTATTCAATCAAATTATAGTTAAAGTTCTACTATATTACTGCGTTTGAGTCGCCCCTTTGTTTTGTGAAACGTTTCAGGACGACAGCGTCTCTCCTTTTCCTAAAAATGTTCCTCGTTTCCCTTTAACATTTTTATCTAAATTACTACAAACTTATCTCAGTCACAGGATCAAATGAGATTTTTTTTAAACTTGTACAGATGTCGTCCAAATTACTTTCCGAGTTTGTTCATTTTGTAAAATACAGGTTTCCCACGAGAAAGAAAATGTCAGAGGTGAAAGTTTAAAAGGAGGAATAAGGCCACAGTCCACATATAACACTTTATTAGTTTATTTAATTAATTAATTAATTATTTATTTATTGCTGTAACGTGCTGTTGCTGTGCTGTATTGTGTTCTTGTTATGCTGTATTGTGCTGTATTGTGTTGTCGTGTTGTTGTCCTGTTGTTGTGCTGTTGTGTGTTGTCGTGCGTTGTTGTTGTTGTGTAACCTCCTGTTGTGGTGTCAGTTTGCAGGTCTGGAGGGGGTGATCACGGCCCTGTTGGACGAGTTTCCTCAGGTTCTGTCTAAGCGTCGTGAGTTGTTGGTGTTGGGGCTGGTGTGCGTCTGTTACCTCGGCGCTCTCTCCACTCTCACTTATGTCAGTCTCATTTTTATTACGACACTTTAAATATAAACGACACACAAAAGTAAAATGTTTAAACATGTTCAGGGCGGAGCGTTTGTGGTGAAGTTGTTTGAGGAGTACGCCACAGGTCCAGCGGTCATCACCGTGGTCCTGCTCGAGGTCATCGCCGTCTCGTGGTTTTATGGTACGACACTTTTTAAGATTTAACTTTTTTAACATTTAACTTTCCTCCATTTTTACGACAATCCCCAGTTTCATAAACATAAATGTGTTTGTATCTGAATCTCATTTTCAGAGTGTTGTTTTGTGTTTCAGGCACCACTCGTTTCTGTAATGACGTGCACTTCATGCTCGGGTTCTACCCCGGCTGGTTCTGGAGGATCTGCTGGGTCGCCATCTGCCCCATTTTCCTCCTGGTCAGACACTTATTTTATTATTTAACACTTTTACTGCACTGAGCTCGTCTGAAGTGGACAGGGTCAGGCCTCGGACGAGACACTGGACACACGGGGCGTCCCAGAGGAGCAGTGTCTCTGTGTCAGGGGACGTCAAACTCACTGTGGGACAAAATTAAGAGACAAAATCACAACAAACTCAATATTTACTAAAAATCATCTGCACCTGATGCGACGTTTAACCTTTTCATCTGGAAACAAACTTTAGTTTTGCTTAAACAAAATCTGAAACAACACAAGTTTGAAATTACAAATATATGAGAAAATAAATTTGAAATGAAAGACACATCAGTAGAATTCATTTATTTAAATAAATAAAATAAATTATGTCTCTCTCTGTCAACTTCCTTTTTAAAGTAAATCTTTATTTTTCACAATCTGTTCATTTTCTTCTGCTTATCTGAAACCGGGTCGTGGGGGCGGCGGTCTAAACCGGGTCGTGGGGGCGGCGGTCTAAACCGGGTCGTGGGGGCGGCGGTCTAAACCGGGCCGTGGGGGCGGCGGTCTAAACCGGGCCGTGGGGGCGGCGGTCTAAACGCCTGGACGTCCCTGTTTATTTAATAGTTTCAAAATTCGATTTTCAAACTATAACAGTCCAAACCTTAGAACACAAAAAGTGCACAGACAAACATTCACCCTCAGTTTGCTTCACTCTGATTTACTCAGATAGATCTCGACTGCGCACGAGCAAAGCATTCTGGGATTTGTAGTATCAGTGGTGCATGTGCTCTACACCAGCGGACCAGCTCTAATGCACATGTGATATGAACTCATGGGCCAAATATAATTACACCACGGGCCAGATTTGGCCCCCGGGCCTGAGTTTGACATATGGGCTCTAGGGCCTTCTGTTGTGTCCTTAGGCAAGACACTTCCTCCCCCACATTGCCCAGTATGTGGTGTGTGTGAGTCGTGGTCGTCAGAGACGCCGATGGAAGTTTATGCATCAACATAATCACTGATTTAAACTAATTAAAACTGATTTAAACTGATTTAAACTGATTTAAACTGATTTAAACTAAATTAAACTAATTTAAACTGATTTAACCTGATCTGGACTCATCTCAAATCCTTGTTCTTCCTCATCAGTTCATCATCATCAGTTTCCTGGCGTTCCCTCCAGATGTGAAGTTGTTTGATTATCACTATCCTCAGTGGACCACAGTCCTGGGATACTGCATCGGCGTGTCCTCGTTCATCTGTGTCCCCACGTACATGGTGTACCACCTGCTCAACGCTAAAGGCTCCTTCAAACAGGTGCATTTATTAGATTTATTAGATTTAATAAAACAAGACTTTTATTATTATTTATTATATTTAATAACACTTTTATTTATCAGTGCAAAACGCTCCTTCAAACAGGTTCATCTCATATTTATTTGAATCCTACGTCCCTCTCACACGTCCACACGTCCCTCTCACACGTCCCTCTCACACGTCCCTCTCACACGTCCACACGTCCCTCTCACACGTCCCTCTCATGTCCCTCTCACATGTTGTTGTCTTGTTTCTGTTTCTGTCTAAATGTTTTCATTTATCTTTATTTACACAGGGTCAGACTCTTTTTCATGAACGTCCTGTTTAAAATACAGAACAAGACAAACAAAAAACAAATAAAACAATCGTATAAATCCATTTAAAACATTAAAGGAGTGAGTGTAAAATAAGAAAAGTGAAAAATAACCAGCAGCTTTTCCCCTTATTTCAGTTTTAGTGCAGCCGGTTTTAGACCTGGATAATAATGAATCTTTTATTAAAATATTCAACCAGTGCATGAGATATTGAGTCTTTATTAGATTTATTATTATTTATTATATTTAATAACACTTTTATTTATCAGTACATGAGATATTGAGTCTGTCCTTTATAAACTTTATCACTGTTGTTTTCACAGTGAGGACCTGTGTTCTTGTTGTGTTTAAATTCCTCACCTGAAACAAAAGCCTGAGTGAAACAATAGTTTGTCTCAAAATGGGGGAGTAGTCGTGGCTCCTGACTCAGCAGAGGTCACCTGAGGGTCAGACGAGCAAAGACAGAGCCACGTGACTTTGGAAAACTTAGATTATTACAAAAATAATCATGCACTTAATATTTTAAGGCAAAGAGCTTCAAAAACAATATAGAGCAAAACAAACACAGGAGCAACACGATGAAACGAGAAACACAAATGAAATGTTTTGGTCGTTTGCAGATTAAACTCTTTATTATCGAGTTACTCTTACTCTCTCTGGACACTTTACATCCGTGTCCTGGTCAGATGAGGACATGTGAAGCGTCGTTTTCATGTTTAATCCCGTGAGACGAGGAGGAGGTCGTGTCGTGTTGACTCCTGTCAGGGACACAATGGACATGTCCACACTCGGGCTTTGTGTCCAGGCCTGGTGAAATGCACAGAGTCAGCAGAGCCTGGTCACGGGCGTGTTTCTGTCCACTGTAACACGCTTTGTTCCACATACTAAAGGTGTTAACATGGAGCAAAGAGGCCAGTCAACACCAAACATGGAACCACACAATGCACTTCTGATTATTCATGCACAAAAGAAACTCACTTATTCAGACGTGTTTGTACAAAGTGTGAAAAACTGTCCTCAGAAAAAGTGCAAATATATTAGACGTTTGTGCAGTTTATGAACCTTTTCAAAACTGCAGGTGAATTAATATTTTAGACTAATTAGAGCATTTTTATTTAAATAATAATATAATATAATATAATATAATATAATATAATATAATATAATATAATATAATATAATATAATATAATAAAATAACGACACCTTAAATGTTACCCAACAGTTTAATTTAAATAATAGAGATGATCCATATTTTAATTATTCTCATTCTTGTTTTTATAGTTTTAATAGTAACACAGATTTATAAATATATTTTTCCTCTTTTTGGTTTTGATTTTCCTCCTTTTTTATTTTGATTTTCCTCTTTTTTGGTTTTGATTTTTCTCTTTTTTAGTTTTGATTTTCCTCTTTTTTGGTTCTGATTTTCCTCTTTTTCGTCTGTTTCAGCGTCTTCTAAAGAGCATCACACCCGTGCCGTCCAGTGAGCACCACAGAGACTACATAGTGACCAACGCCGTCTGACCAAACCTGACCAAAAAGAGGTGCCACTCTAGACACTGCAGAGAGCGCCCTCCACTGGTGACACTGCAAAACTACAGGACAAGGGGGCTACCTTTCACCGTCTTTGCCTCTCACCGTACCTCTCCTTCATGGTTTCTTTACGCTCATGTTGTTCATTATTTATCCATGTTTTGACCAACAAATCAATAAGCTTTTATTCAGGTTTAGGGATTGTTTTTTAAATGTTTTTATTCCTTAAACGTTGAAATAAATATATAAATAAATACAGTTCAGAGAAGCAAACAGGAGCCACCAAATCTCTACTTGAATGTGTCGTTAGTGTGCCTCAAACAACATCCTCCGACGAGTGGTGGACCTGAAGGGCCTTAAAAAAGTGATTATACACGGAAAATACACGTCTTCCCTCTTCAGTATTACAGTAATTTCCCTCTTCAGTATTACAGTATTTGTACTGCACTTCAGTCTCTGATGGACCAGTGTCTAGAACAGAACAAACAGCAGGATTCAACCACATCTGCCCCGTTGTTTAATGTTGAAACACACAGCTCTAAAAACACTTTTATCGGACAAGTTAAACTTTTAAAAATATAATAATAATCAATGTTTATATTTTAAGTTCTGTTTAAATCCATATTTTGATGAAAACCAACTGGAACCTGTTGAGTCGTTTACTACAGACTGTTATTAATGTCCACATCTGTATAAACTCTGTCCCCCGTCAGGACGTCTGTCCCCCGTCAGGACGTCTGTCCCCCGTCAGGACGTCCAGTGACAGCTGTCAATCACAGGCCCCGCCCCCTCTCCACGTCCGCCTCGACCTCCGGCGTTTTACTCCAGACAAAGACTGTTCAGTGCTCCTGTTTACTTCTCTGTATGTGACCTGTTACATATTATTATTATTATTATTATTATAGAGAAAATACCGTACTATTTCTTTAAGGAGGCAGCCATTTTTTCTACTTTGAATCTTTCACACATAAAATAAAATGTGTTATTATTATTATTATTATAATTGTGTCGTGCATAAAGTAATAACTCCAGTGGTTGTATTTTTATACAGTTTTATTAAGTTATGCATTTCAAAAGTAGCAAAATTCAGGAATCTTTTGCATTTGTTGCTAAAGCCAAATATATCTCTGTTTTTTCCATATTTCTAAAGACTTCAATCTGTTTTGGATTGGTTGATTGTTGTTTTGTTTGTTGTGGCGTATTTGACAAAGGGACAAAGTGAACGTCCAACACTGTGAAGCACTACACAGAACACAATTATAATGTTCACACAAAAACACAAAACAAAACAATTTAGACTTTTGATTTCAAGAAGAGAAGAGATTTATTTATTTGATTTATTAATATATTGTAAACACCATGTGTCTCAAAACTGATCCTTGTGGAGTCCCAGGTCGTTCTGTGCCATAGAAATAGAAGCCAAAAAAGGATTAGAGCTAATAATAATAAAAATAATATTATAATATCCTTAATGTCATAAACTCAGAAAACACTGCGATTTACTTTGGACCAAAAATGTGTGTGTGTGTGTGTGTGTGTGTGTGTGCCACGTGCCTGTGCGAGTCTGTGTGCGTCAGTGGAGCAGGTTCATATGACGAGTACTGTACTTTAATGTGTATTTACTATCCTATGATATTGTTGTAATAATATATTTAGTGCAGGCCTGTCTCCTGTGTGTGCGTGTGTGTGTGATTTCACCTGTTTGTAACGTGTGCGTCTGTTTGTGTATCTCCTGTCGTCTCGTTAACTGCCAAAATATCCGATGAAGGAAGTGGATCCCTCTGCCTCTGACCTCTGAAGCCTCTGTAAAGTCTGTTTGTCCAACATGTATTGAGAAACACATCTGTATAGAAGAAATATATATAAATAAATATATGGTAATAACAGATAATAAAGATATATGGGAGAAAATACACGTGTGATTTTTGTGTAGTTACAACTGAGGCTTGTTCAAGTGGAACATGAGAACTTTGACTTTATAATGTTTGTTTAAGGGAAAAAAAAACACCCACGTGACAAAAATGCTGCAGTATATTCGTACATATGCATCACTCTCTACATTATTCTTTTAGTTTTAAAGGATCTTTTGTGTTCAGGTTTTGGACAAAAATCTTATGTTTAAATCGAATTTTTTGGTGACTCCAGGTTCAGCTCCAGTTTCCTCCATCAGCTCAAGCAAAATAAAAGTGAATCCTCCAGCGAAAGTCCTGACTCCTCATGATCTGGAGGTGGGTCCCCAGTGTCACTGAAGAACGGGTCAAATGCAGAGAACAGCGGGGACAGTGCACTTTAACTTTAACTTTAACTTTAACCTTAAATGTATCAGTTTGGGCCCAAACAGTTAAATCTGGAGTGAGGTGCACATGTCAAATATCTCTTTGCTTTTCCTCCTTTTTGCCCGGGTCGCCCTTCGTCTCCTCATAAAATCCTCCTGTGTCAGTTTGTGTGTTTGCTCTTTACTGCGGCAATTTCCTCTCTCCTCCTCCTTCTTCTCCTCCTCCTCCTCCTCCTCCACCTCCTCCTCCACCTCCACCTCCTCCTGATGAGCACATTGTGTCTCTGTATCGACCTTATCACAGGAGATCTATATTAAACAGCTCCACAGCCCATCACCCCTCACTCCTCACACTCCTCACACTCTTCACACTGCTCACACTCTTCACACCCATCACACTCCTCACACTCCTCGCACTGCTCACACTCCTCACACTCCTCACACTCCTCACACTCCTCGCACTGCTCACACTCCTCACACTCCTCACACTCCTCACACTCCTCGCACTGCTCACACTCCTCACACTCCTTACACTCCTCGCACTCCTCGCACTCCTCACACTCCTCACACTCCTCACACTCCTCGCACTCCTCGCACTCCTCGCACTCCTCACACTGCTCACATTCCTCACACTCCTCGCACTCCTCACACTGCTCACATTCCTCACACCCGTCACACTCCTCACACTCCTCACACTCCTCACACTCCTCACACTCCTCGCACTCCTCACACTGCTCACATTCCTCACACTCCTCGCACTCCTCACACTGCTCACATTCCTCACACCCGTCACACTCATCACACTCCTCACACTGCTCACATTCCTCACACTCCTCGCACTCCTCACACTGCTCGCACTCCTCACACTGCTCACACTGCTCACACTGCTCACTCCCCTCCTGCTTGTACCTTCACTCTCTCCTTCACTCTCTCCTTCACTCTCTCCTTCACTCTCTCCTTCACTCTCCAGGGCTCAGAGTGTCTCACACTGAGGTGCACGTGCCCAGAGCTCGTGTGTTTTGTGTCATTGTTTCAATTAAAATGATTCCGTCTTGATCCAGAGTAAACATCAGTGACAGACGCCACATTCACTCTGGGACTAAACCTGGACCAAGACCAAACCAAGACCAAGGACTGGACTGAAAGCAGCAAAGAGGACAGGTGAGGACACAGGTGAGACAGGTGAGGACACATGTGAGGACACAGGTGAGGACACAGGTGAGGACACATGTGAGGACACAGGTGAGGACACATGTGAGGACACAGGTGAGGACACAGGTGAAGACACATGTGAGGACACAGGTGAAGACACATGTGAGGACACATGTGAGGACACAGGTGAAGACACATGTGAGGACACAGGTGAGGACACAGTTGAGGACACAGGTGAGGACACAGGTGAAGA